>NC_086322.1:231676147-231873647 GCF_036172605.1 Pelobates fuscus
ACATAGTTTATCATTATTTTGTTTTATTTTTTTGCATTTAAACTTTTTTTTTTTTACTCTTATGTATGATCCAATAACAAGCAGGGTTATTCAGCAATGTGCGAACTGACGTGAATTGAAAGTGAATTTCAAATTTAGGACCAAAACACAATTAGAAACATTCTCCAACTTATGCTTCCAGTTTGGGTACCTTGACTTAAAATTTGAAACTGCCTTTAAATAGTGATGTCCCGAACTGTTCGCCAGGAACCGTTCGCTGGCGAACATGGCTTGTTCGTGGCGAACGCGGCGGGCGAACATATGCGATGGTCGGTCCGCCCCCTATTCGTCATGGAGGTGGGAGGGTCTGGGAGGGAGGGTCTGCTGCTGATTGGCTGGAATGTGTCTGCTGACTGTGAGGTACAGGGTCAAAGTTTACTCAATGATGACGAATAGGGGGCGGACCGACCATCGCATATGTTCGCCCGCCACGTTCGCCACGAACAAGCTATGTTCGCCGGCGAACGTTTCCTGGCGAACAGTTCGGGACATCACTACCTTTAAATTATTGATGATTCTTTCTTTAGTGAACAACCCCCAAATATCTTCTAATCCTTGCTTTTCTTGAAAAAGATTGGTATTAGCATACCTTGCAACAATCGTAATTAGGGTATCGGGGCATGGTTGGCGGGGCCGTGAGGGATGCGTCCAAATGGGAGCGCCCTTCCACACCCACCCACTGAAAGCCTGCCTGGTCAGCCCCCACCCGTCAGGACCATGCAGGGTGTGCTCTGCTGCCTGTGGATAGTGCCCTGGTGTCCCCATGCAGAACACCAAGGTACTAAAGCGAAACAGCCAAACAGGACCTCAAAAGCCAGATTGTTGGGAGTTCTGTATTAGAATAATCTAGTTAGTGCAGCTGAGATACAGGCAAATGGTTATTCAAAGTAGATTTACATTTTCAGGCTATAATAGTCAACCTGAAAACATAGATGATTGAAATTATTTTTATATGTTGGCTTAAAATTTAAAATTCACTTTAAATGCAACAAAAATCACACTTTAGTTAATAACCCTGAATGTGAAGAGACAAGTGAAGCATGTGAACGAGAGACCCATAAGGATTGCTAAACTCTACATTCATGAAGACTGAACCAGAGATTGTTGCTAAACTCTGTACAGGTTTGGAAAGATCACTCATGTTTGAAAAGCTATGTACAAGTAAAACAAAATACTATTTAGTCTTGCTAAATTCTGTTCATCTGAAAAATGGACTAATATGTCTATTCATTAAACTGGGAAGGATTCAAAAGGGAAATGCAAATTCACGCCAGAAATCAGCACTTTTACAATTAAGTGATGAAAGACCTCCCTGGATGTCAATCAGATAGCAAAGAAGGCTTTCTTCCTCCTTCCGTTAGCTCCCTTGAGCTAACAGAAATGGCAGGCGCGTTCTACTTTAACGCGCCTACCTTTTCCCCCATTCCTCTTCACAGGCCTGCATTCTTCCTAACTGATGTCGGTTATTTCTCCGTGTACAGACTAACAGCCTCTTCCAAGCAAAAGAGGAGAGTTTGCAAAGAATGCAGTTATAAGAACTACAACTTTTGAAAGCTCTTTTTAGGTATACCCCCAATGACAAACAAAATGCACGCATGTTTTCATCAGGGCATATCTACTAAATATTGATTACCACCTCCCATTTTTGGCGTGGAGTGTTTTTGTCTTATTCTCAAATGGCAGACAAATGCGAAGAGCATCTTTCTTGCAAAGACTTCTCATTGAGCTGCATTGGAAAGTCTGTGATTGGACAGTTACAGAAAGTCTTGGCTGGCGAAGAAGGGGAGGGCTTGCAGAGGCTGCAGACAAGAGAGCTGCAGCTTTTAAAAACAGTTTTTAGATATGAATGCAATTAAATAATGCATATGTAAATGCATATTTTCATTGGGTTATATCTACTAAATAGTGATTTTATTAACTTTATTTTATATTCTTGTTTCTGGGCAGTGAAGTGTCACTTTAATGTTCTACATTCCCCAATGTATTGAATATACTCAAGGTATGTAAAAGCTCCCCATGGGAGTCACATTGCATTTATAGCATATAAACAATTGGTCTGGAATCCTACATGCCAGTCTGTTAAACACTTAATTCACACGCATATTATTATTTTAAGCCATGCAAACAAAATGTATGGCTTTACACTTTTACTTTGATTTGCTAAGACTAAAATGCACAGGGTTATTCACTAAACTGTGTATTGTTAGCCTCTCTCTGGAGATTTGCACATTTTAAACCAACCTGGAAACACAATGGACTTCGAGAAATCTTACAATTCTGCTATTTTGGTCTACGATGTGCAATTTCCTAGTGAGTTCCAGGCAATTCGTGGCTTAATAAGAAACCCTGTCAGTGTCTTCAGAGAATCACAGTAGCGTAAACACATAAAGTGCCCCACGATACACTGATACCACATTATCACAAACACGTCACAGGCTGAAGAATTTCTAGTTTCCTTGATCCAAAAAAAGTCATTTATAAAACAGGAAAAGGGCGTCTCACTGTATTAACTCTTCCTGTGCCTCAATCTCCCTGCCCCGGACAGAGGGTTTCCTGTGTCACACACAATAAGTGCCAAGAAGGAATAAACATATGTGTTGGTTGCTCCAGCATGCTGCTGTTGTGACTCAATGGTATTCACTAAACCATGACTTAGCCAGAGTAGAGTTAATTTTAAGGTTATAATTATAAATCACAAAAAAAATCTTAGTCTTCCTCCGGGAACCTTGTTGTAGCTTGTGCCTACTGGATCTCCAAAGAAAATGACATTTACAGTTCCCCCTAAGTGACAACCCGGAGAAGTCACTTTGAACACAGGGTTCAACCAATCATCCACTCAAGTCTGTGAGGACTCGACATGTGGTAAAGTAGAACTTGTCCGCGAAGAAGCAGATACAGACCAGAGCATACTCTTATTGGTTATTCACTACTAAAGAATGGATTTATGGGAACTCAAAGTGAATTCCAAATTTCACACCAAATAGTCTCCAAATCAGTTGTGTTCCAATTCCATGTAGCTTATTTTGGCCTACAATTCTAGTGCACCTTTTCACCTTTGGTGAAAAATCTTGAAGATGCAGTTATTTTAACCTGTAATTAATTTCAGCGCTCAGTCTCAGCATCTGAGTTCATAAATTGCTGGGTTTAATGACTTCATCGCCAGGTCGCTTGGCAAAATACAGAGTTAGGATGATGAATGGTTTTTATGTTAGCTGCAATGAAAGCAGAGATGCCATATGAAAACAACCATTTATCATGGTGACTAATCAAAACTGTTAAGACTGCTTTCAAGGAAACAAAGAAAATAAAGCAGTCTAGTTATTATCGGTGTGCAAGACCAATATCCACCTTGGGACAGCTTCTGACAATTCAGTCTAACTTTTACGTCTACTGGTAATGTACAGCCATAGTTTTTCCATAGTACATATAAGTAATAGTTAGGACCCCTAATATTGGAAGCTCTGGTCAAGTGGAACTCTTAGAGGGTTATTCCAAGCACAATTTGAAGTGGTTATGGTGCCTGGAATCTGTATGTGCAGTATCTTGCTTTAAAACTCTGGGCAGAGTTTAACCTCCTCCCGCTCCATTGCCAGCAGTGTAACTCCACCTTTGGCAGTCACTAGCCAGCCTTCTAACGTAAATTTTAAGTATATTCCTGTACACAGAATTTCATTCATTGGCTGAGGGTGGTCAGCTGACTGCTCTCGGTCAATAAATTGCTGCCGAGATTGACTTCAGGCTTCTGCAGCCTTGCTGAAGTGGATGTCATCATCGGCCATAGAAGGGGGCAAACCATTGTGAAACTGGGCCAGGGTACTTCTCACATCATAACCACTACAAAAATACAGTAAGGTTTAGCCAAGGGGTGTGCCAACGTGGGCCTGCCAGCTGTTATTGGACTCAAAAGAATCATGAAAAAAACCTTCCAACAGCAGCTGGATAGCAACGTTTGGACAACCCACATCATGCCCACAATTTTGCCTAAATGTTTATTAAACTTTACAAGCAAAGGCAATGAGCCATGTAAGAACTTTAAATGGCTACAGCTAGACAGCATTCCCTGTGAGGAGTGTTGTCTGGATAAATATAACCAAGGATTGAATGAGAAATCTGAAATATAAGTGCTTATACATTGTGGACGGGCGTGGTTGGGGAATGCCAGCATTCGATAAGGTGACTACACTCATATCCTTTTAAACTATTCAGACTGCCATCAACACACACCAGGCAGGAAGTGTCACCATGGAAACTGGTCCCAGTAAATGGAATTTCCAGGCTATGAATTGGGGGCAGGTCAACATAATTCCTAAGCTGTATGTAACGTCTGCACTCAAAGAGCAATTATATATAGGGACATGTACCGCTCTGGATGGACAGATTGCACTAAACAGTCAAGCTTTCAAGACTATAAAAAGAGCTGATTAAAAAGGAAAAGGGCCTCCTTTATACATATAGAACAACACAAGAAACAATTATATTTGTCACTCGTATGCATTACCGCAACTAAATAAATATAACAATCAACACAGAGGGAGGAGGAACGAGAATCGAAAAGAAAAGACAAAACAGGGTGTCCACTAAACAAACAGAAGTAACATTTTCCTGATAATAGATGTATACATTAAACGAGCCTCAAAAATAAAATCAAAATGTATTTTATTTCCTGTAGTGTAAGAAATAAAAATATGCTGACCAAGTTTGAGTATTCAAAATGGTTACATTTAAAATATATATTTTATATAATTGTTCTGGCACTAATATACTGTCCCTTAAAGACATTGTTTGAATATTTTCCCTGTGAGATGCTGCCATTAAAAATTAAATGAAAATGAACATATACCAAATAACTGGCATTGTAACTGCGCTTATTACGTGAACAGTTTTTATAGACACAACAGTGGTTTTTGGAGAGTATCGTTACATTTTATGATTTCTAGTGCAGAAATCAAACAGATTAACTACAGTTCCAAGAAAAACATTATAGTTATCAAAATGAGGGAACTGTTTGTGCCACCTTAAAAAGCGTAATGGCATAAATCACATGGCCAAGCCAAAAAGTAAATGTAAAACTTGTTCTGGCACTCAAAGGAGTTAAACATATATTTCAAGACATCACATGCCACAAAGCAACAGCACTCCACACATTTAAAGAATTCCTGATCTGTTATTTAAACCCCACTGAAATAGACAGACATTCTGATTATGGAAAATGTTAGAACAGTAGAAACACTGCCTTCTTGTGGCATAATATGATAATAGCACAAGCATACTTAAAATACTTGGCCCTATACTGTTTTGTTTATTATTGCAAGTTAGTTATAAATGTGTCTGGAGTTTTGGAAATGAAAAATAGAAAAAGCATGTATTTTTTTTTTTTTTTTTTTTTAAATTCTTTATTTTTGCAGTGCAGGTGAGTACAAGGAATCAACAAACGCCACAACAGCGTCTTGTAAGATATGCATTGGTATAACAGTGGCATGAGAGACTGCACATTTTTATAATTATAACAAGCTTGGTTAAAACGGTTATGTCATTAGCGTGAAGGTAAGTAAAGTGTAGCAAGATAACTGTCGTTCAACAGGGCTAAAGCGTCAATGGTGTAAGGTATACACGTGTAATACAAAATAATTAGCTGTATGTTGACGGTCAAACTTAGAAGTTACTGTAAGCTCTGTTAAGGTTATCCACCAGGGGGCAGCTTAACGCCAGGCACATTTGTATGCCTAGATAGTTCAGGTAGAATAGGCAGAGAGCTTAGGACACCTACCACATCATATTGCAAACTTTTACAGTTAAAGCAGATCAAAGTAACTGTCTCAAATCAGGTTTAAGAAGTAGGTTAAGAGGCAATTGTTCCAAACATTTAACAGTGTAAACTTAACAATTAGTGATACAGGAACCGTCTCCGACTCTGTGGTATGACAGTGTGGGAAAGTCTGCTTTACTGTCTGGGTTCAGCCTATGCCTGCAATGCCAATCCGTTGGTGTTGTGTGCAATATTCCTTCGAGGCAGGGACTGGGGCAGTGTCCTTTGAGGTAAGTGTCAGCATCAGCATCTCACCGATTAATCCTTTGGGCTGCTGCGTTTGTTTGGCGCATGGAGTAGATAGGCAGAGGGTTGTGGCTGATCTGTGCACCCTGGCTCGGTAGCTGTTCGCCTCGTTCACTGGCTTAGCTGTAGTAGCGCTCTGCTGTGTTATTTGGTTCTTCCCTCGCCTTGGGTAGTTGGAGGGTCGTGGAGGTATCCGTTTACGGCGGATGATCCTCCGTTTGCGCTGCAAGTGCATGGAGGCAGTGTCTCTGGGTGCTGTCCTCTTAGGTGGCGTTGACGCCGTTGCTTTGGCTTTGCTTGTCTGCTGCGGGCGGTTAATGCCCCTCTGTCTCTCCCTCCGCTTTGTCATGTTGCCGGTTGATTGCTCCCGTGGTGTGTTTGCCATGATCGGGTGCTTCAGCCGTGTGTGAGAGGGTGTGTGTTGTCGCTGTGCCAATGTAGCTGGTTTCAGAGCAGGTGATGGGTTCCTCTCTCCCAGTCTCGCCCAAAATTTCTGGCATACCGCCTCAAATTTAGCCTGGAAGGTCACTGCCCATTCATCGGCTGTCTGTGCCGGTGGATTCGCGGCACTGCCGGCAGCCATCTTGGCTGGGCCTCGTGGGGTCGCTTGGTCGGAGTGGTTCTTATAAGTGTCCCAGAGGTGAGTGTTTACCATTAGCTTGTGGACCGGGATGACCCCCGCCGGTCCAGGGGGGGGGAAGCGAGGGCCCGCCGCCAGATACCCGGCGTGGTATTGCAGCTGGGGAGCGGCCGTCTCCCCTGCGCCTGCCATGCTTGTAGGCCTCACCGTGAGTGTAGCTCGGTTTTTCGCTTGAGAGGTATCGTTCTCCTCGCTCCGATATCAGCTCTTGAGTGGTGGCCTTATAATCACGTTTGTGTGCCGGTGTGGCAGTGAAAATTCAGCTTTAGGTGCCAAGTTTAGCGGGAGCTGCTGAGATAAGCGTCTTCACAGCTCTGCGGTCAGGCCCCGCCCCCCGAAAAAGCATGTATTTAATATACATATGGTTTTATAGTTAGTGTGCTATATTCTCTACTTTGATTGATTGTGCTAAACATGGAATTTTAGAAATGTAAAAAACAAATGGCAAAATGTATATAACTATATAGTCAAGTGGGTAAAATTCTCCAGTGGTTTGTTTTTGCTCACATTTTGAAATTTGGTAGACTTGTGCAAAAATGTGTTTAGTCCAGTTCACCCGAATCAAATTCCTTTTAATCCATAACCGAACAAATCAATACGTCCCAGATTTACCTGTGGAATTTTATTAATCGAATGAGACTCCAACAGTAAATACTGGACACATCAATTCATTGAAGTGCGGATTAAATAGAATTTGATTAAAAGAAACTGGCGAAAATGTTTTTTTGCACATATCTACAATTCAATTTTCAATTCACTACAATTATGTATTTAATGCAAAACCTCCTGTGATATTAGAGCTGCCCTTTGGTAAGACATGCAGGGTTTCAAGGCTGAGTCTCATAGGTATAGGACAGGGGTAGGCAACCTTTTAGCAGCACTGTGCCGATATAGGATTGTGACGTCCCTTAACGTGCCGGTCCTATTTTTTTATAAATCGAGGTGTATGTGCTGCCGTATTCTGCTTGTGTTATTTGTACTGTAATTGCTTTGTATTGTTGTATTTGTGCGTATATATGCAGGGCCAGGGGTCAAGTCCTGGGGAATAAAGTGTGGGAATTCACTCGAGTTCCACCCTCACCCCACCACCAGAAAATCTGCAAACGGCGCGGCGAGAGGGAGCAGAGAGGACACAGCACCCTCGCCGCATCTGACAGCGAGACAAGAGCCGGCCGGGGGGGATCCTTCAGGTGGCCATTAGACCACCTCTTGGGCCCCCCATGACAGGGGGCATTTGGGGGCGGCATTTTTTGCCGCCCCCTGAGTGCCTGCAGGACCATAAACGGGAACGGCGTTCCTGCACTAGAAAAAGTGCAGGAACGCCGTTCCCACGCGTTCCTGCAGGACTCGAGCCCTGTGCAGGGCTGTCTTTATTAATGACTGGACCCTGGGCAAAGCATTTGCTTAGGGCCCCCTGGACCTTGTCCCCCCTTCCCAGGCATGCAATCACGTCCTCCACCTCAACACAGTGGCGGACCTAAAGTAGAGAGGTGCAAGAATTCTTGGCGGTCTCCCTGTTGCACGGGTGATTAACCCCTTAAGGACACATGACGTGTCTGACATGTCATGATTCCCTTTTATTTCAGAAGTTTGGTCCTTAAGGGGTTAAAAGGTAGATCCCCATCTGTTGTGCAACTCCAGAAATGCATTGACAGCTGGGGCTCTACCATTTACTCATGTTTGCAGGTTTGTATTTAGCACTAAGCAGTTTTTGTGTGTTTTTGTGGAATATGTTTGTATGTGGTGTTGGCATGATTGCAAGCACACACACACACACACACACAGATATACTGACACACACAGAGACATACTGACATACACACAGACATGCTGTCATACAAACATACTGACACACACACGCAGATATGCTGACACAGATATACTGACACACAAATAGACATGCTGACATACAAACATACTGACACACACACAGATATACTGACACAGATATACTGACACACAGACAGACATACTGACACACACAAAGACATACTGACACACAGACATGCTGACACACAAACATACTGACACACACAGATATGACACACACACAAACATACTGACACACACACACACACTGACAGACATACTGACACAGACATACACTTTAAAACTCACCCTCCAGTTTCCTACCTTTCCTGCTGGTGGCTGAAGGCGTTGGGAGTTGGAGTCTAGAGCTCTTGGCCAGCCCCCCTCCAATCTGCCTACTCTTCTTTCCTGCTCGCTCCTCTCTTTGTGGGAGGAAGTGATGCGTGGCCGTCACTTCCTCCCAGCCTGCTGCCGAAAAGCAAGGGGCCCGCTCGTGCTGTTAAAGCACCTCAGCGTGTGCCGGGTCCCTGCTGACAGAAGCCCAGCGGGTGGTCCTTTGTGCATGGGCCACCCGGTGGGCCTCCTTAGTGTGCAGATTACCAGCCAGAGGGTTAGAAATAGTTGAGGCCAGCAGGGCTCACGGTGCAGCTGCCCAGTTTGCCCCGCGTTAAAGAAGGCCCTGCGTATATGAGCTATTATATTGTTTATGTTCATGAGTAGTTTATGGTATTGTGTATGATACATATGAATGTAAGCTGTGTATGGGTGCTGCTTGTGGAATTGTGTGTGTGTGGATGGATATGTCAAAGTGTGTGTTTGATAGTGTGTGGGGGCTGTTTGGGGTATTGCATGTGGGGTTTCGTTTGTGCGGATTGTGTGTAGGTTTGTGTGTGGGCTGTCCATATTATTTGTATGAGGGGAGGGTTATTCTGCATTTCTGTGTATATGTAGCAGTGTGGGTGGCTTCCCTAGGTTCCAGTGGGGACTAGTCCGGCCAGGTACATGTGAAGGACAGGAGCTGCAACAGCAACTGCGAGCTGCTCTAAAACAGTGTGGCTTCCTATTCACAAGTGCTGGGAGGAAGTGATCTGAGATCACTTCCTCTACGTGCTGCAATGCATAAATTGAGGATTGTCCTTCACCACCTTTTCGGATTAGCAGATATCTGAAGTTGTACTGGGACTCCTGATAGGCCAGAGCCTGTTTGACTCTAGCAGCCTTGAGTGCCGTGCAAAGACACCTCGAGTGCCGTGCATGGCACTAGTGCCGTAGGTTGCCTACCCCTGGTATAGGAGATGTGATTGTGACGAGTATCCCACACAGAAAATCAGAGTTTCATGCAGCACACTCAGGATGCTGTATGACAGGTGCACACTTGCAGCTCTCACAGCTCCATCCCCACCCTCTTTCGAAAGCACTGGTAAGTTTGTGAATGAAAGTGATTTATTGAGAGCACGCTCAACCCATAAGAGAGCAACCGGGACATTTCCAACAACCTAATTCCATCCTGGAGCAGAGGTTGACTGGAGGAGAAAGAGTTTAGAACATATATGTGTTTCAGAGTGAGCCTGTATAAGTGTCAGTATACGTTTGTGAATTTTTTTTGTCAGTGTGCCTGATTGCATGTTAGTGTGAATTAATGCATTTGTGTGTGAGCATGATGCTATTAGCTTGGAGTGTTTGTCAAGATACATATGTGCAAGTGATTAGTTGTGTGTGTTACTGGAAACATTAATGGGGGGTAGATGTGGGTACGCACAAATGGTAAGAGTACCCAGTATTTTATTTTATTTCTTTAAAGTTGATTGTTCATTATTTTTAGAATATTTTCGATTTATACTTTATCTTTCCAGTAGAACATTTCAGCATTGACAATATATGCACATTATAAACTTGATGGCAGAGAGACTTCTTATAGAATGAATATACTTTTTTTTTTTAACCCAATTAAAAAAAGAAACAGCAAAAATCTGTTCCGCAATTACCCAAAGCATTATATTTACAGTAGGAAATCTAAAATTCTGTTACTAAATATTTCGTAAAACAATTTAAAAAATAAAAGATTTCTGCAACCACGGTGACCACCTCGGTTTTATAAGTGGTGTAAGCAATCTGTATGTACTTCATCTGAGCTTGAAACAATGCCTACAAAGAGAAATCTCTGATTTACAGGGTGTAGTTACACTAACGGCACATGTGACTTGCGCAGTCTGGGACTGCCTAATGTGAGTTCGGCACAAAAAAATATGTCAATCAGCATGTGCTGTGCGCTGGGCACATACGCAATGTGTTTCTTCTGAAGCCCGCCTGCAATACGAAGCCTGTAGGGCTGTGTGCACACCCTGCAGGTTTATATTGCAGGAGCATTCAAAGTACAGCCTGCAACTGAAGAACCTACAGGGAGGGACAAAATTAAGAGTAGGGTTTGAAGAGTCAATAAATTTTTATATAGATGAACCAATTTCAACATCCAATGAATGCTTCACATATGGAGATGTTTGACTAGAAAAGATACAGAAGGTGACATTTTAAATTTGCTCCATTTGCCACCTCGCAAAGTTGTACTCTTTTGATAGCATTATTTCTAACATTAGTTAATGTTTTCTAACATTCAACTTTCAGCACGGATATTCTCCTTGAGCTGCTCAAGTGAATGCAGTTTGTTCACGTACACCCGCTCCTTCAGATATCCCCAAAAGGAGTAATCAGCTGCTGAACGTTCGGGCGAACGTGGCAGCCAATTGATCTGGGGAATATCTTGCACTTACATGTTCGCCAAACAGTTGTCCCAAGAGGTCCATTGTGACCATGGCTGTATGGGCAGTGGCCCCAACCTGTTAAAACCACATAACAGGATTATTTTCTCTTTATGTCAAAATAATGAAACGGCCATTTTGAAAATATAATTCCACTATTTTTACTTGTTGTTCCTTCATGAAATTACCTATGATTAATCTCCCAAAACTTAGTTATAATGTTATATGTGCCCGCAACAAAAAACAGAGGGGAAAGCTATAGTGCCAGGAAAAAGTAGTTTGTTTTTCTGGCACTATAGTTTCCCTTTAAGTATGTTCTGTGGCATAGGTTTTGTCATTGCTCACCTCACTGGTACTTATTTAGTTAACCTTGGAAGTGTAAAAACTGCAACCCTGTGGTTTGCACGGATACATTTGTGCTCAAAAGTTTGCATACCCTAGCAAAAATTGTGACATTTTGGCATTGAGTTTGAAAATGACGGATCATGCAAACAAAATTATTTTATTGAAGGATGGTGATCATATGAAGCCGTTTATCATCACATAGTTATTTGGCTCCTTTTCAAACCATAATGATAACAGAAATCACCCAAACGGCGCTGATCAAAAGTTTACATACCCTTGAATGTTTGGCCTTGTTACAGACACACATGGTGAAACACACAAGTTAAAATAGCAATTAACGGTTAATTTCCCACACCTGTGGCTTTTTAAATTGCAATTAGTGTCTGTGTATAAATAGTCAATGAGTTTGTTAACGCTCACGATGCACTGAGCAGGCTAGATACTGAGCCATGAGGAACAGAAAAGAACTGCGTAACAAGGTAATGGAACGTGATAAAGATGGAAAAGGATATATAAAGATATCCAAAACCTTGAAAATGCCAGTCAGTACTGTTCAATCTCTTATTAAGATGTGGAAAATGTGGGGATCTCTTGCTGCCAAGCAAAGGTCATGTAGACCAAGAAAGATTTCAGCCACAACTTCCATGAGAACTATTCAGGATACAAACAAAAACCCACAGGTAACCTCAGGAGAAATACAGGCTGGTGTGGTTGTTTTAAGGAGCACACTATGACAATCCTTGAACAAAAATGAGCGGCATGGTCGTGTTGGCAGAAAGAAGCCTTTACTGCGCCAATGCCACAAAAAAGCCCGGTTACAATATGCCCAACACCTTGACACACCTCACAGCTTCTGGCACACTGTAATTTAAAGTGATGAGACCAAAATAGAGCTTTATAGTAACAACCATAAATGCTATGTTTGGAGAGGGGTCAACAAGGCCTACAATGGAAAGAATGCCATCCTCACTGTGTTGCGTGGTGGCTCACTGATCTTTTGGAGGGGGTGTGAGCTCTAAAGACATGGGGCATTTTGTGAAAATTGTTGGCAAGATGAATGCAGCATGTTATCAGAAAATACTGGCAGACTATTTAAATTCTTCTGCACATAGGCTGCGCATGGGACGCTCTTGGACTTTACAGCATGACAATGACCCTTAGCACATGGCCAAGTTGACTCTCCAGTAGTTACAGCAAAAAAAGGTGAAGGTTCTGGAGTGGCCGTCACAGTCTCCTGACCTTAATATCATCGAGCCACTCTGGGGAGATCTCATAGGTGCGGCTGATGCATTTTGCCAAGACGAATGGGCAGCTATACCACCTGCAAGAATTAGGGGCCTCATAGATAACAATTACAAAAGACTGCACACGGTCATTGATGCTAAAGTGGGCAATACACAGTATTAAGGGGGCACTATAGTCACCAGAACAACTACAGCTTAATGTAATTGTTCTGGTGAGTATAATCATCGCCTTTAGGCATTTTAATGCAAACACTGCCATTTCAGTGAAAAGGCAGTGTTTACAATCCCACACAGGGACACCTCCAGGTGGTCACTTCTCATATGGCCACTGGAGGTGCTTCCTGGGGCAGTGCTGCACAGCAGGCAGCACTGTCGTTCAGCGTCTCCATGCTCTGCATGGGTACACTGAATTTTCCTCATAGACCTGCATTATTTGAATGCATCTCTATGAGGAGGTGCTGACTGGCTAAAACGGCCCCCATCACGCCTCCTTGCTGATTTCAGCCAATTCAATGCTTTCTCTATGGCTAAAACTCAACAATTCTGATTATGTCACCAAGAGGGCGGGGACAGCATAGGTTAAACACTATAGCGTCAGGAATACCTGTTTGTGTTCCTTTAAGAATTAAGGGTATGCAGACTTTAACCCCTTAAGGACAAAACTTCTGTAATAAAAGGGAATCATGACATGTCATGTATCCTTAAGGGGTTAAACATGGTTTATTTCATGTTTTTTTTTTTATGATTGAGCCATTATGTTATAACCTAAAGTTGAATATAAATCCCATACGAAATAAAAAATGTATTGCCTGCTCACTGTTTTCTTTAAAAATTGTACATATATTACCAATTGTGCAAGGATATGCAAATGTTTTAGCACGACTGTAAAAGATACTGTAACTTATGCACTGTACAAATAAGAGGTACTGCAGCTGGTGCTCTAGCCAATTAAAGGGACACTATAGTCACCAAAACAACTTTAGCTTAAATGAAGCAGTTTTGGTGTACAGAACATGCCCCTGCAGCCTCACTGCCCAAATCCGCTGCCATTTAGGAGTTAAATCTTTTGTTTATGAACCCTAGTCACACCTCCATGCGTGTGACTTACATAGTGTTCCTAAACACATTCTGTAAAGAGTCATCTAACGTTTATCCTTTCCTGACTGCAAGTGCTGTTTAATTTAGATTTTCTTATGTTAATAGCTTGCTAGACCCTGCAAGAGCCTCCTGTATGTGATTAAAGTTCAAGTTACAGAGCAAGAGATAAAAAATTTTAGGGTAAATTACATCTGATTGAAAGTGAAACCATTTTTTTTTTCTTTTTTCAAGCAGGCTGTGTCATCATAGCCAGGGGAGGTGTGGCAAGGGCTGCATAAACAGAAACAGTGATTTAACTCCTAAATTGCAGTAACTTGAGCAGAAAAACATGAGAGGCACGATCTATACAATAAAACTGCTTCATTAAGCTAAAATTATTTAGGTGACTATACTGTTCCTTTAAATATGTATAAACCTATACTTTGTACTTTTAATTTTTACTAACTGAAAATGTTTGCACAGAACGGTTTAGGATGTTACTTTACCTTTGGCAGAACCTTGTGCCTTTTGTAACAAAATGTAACTCATCTGTCCTGAATATATCCCCTCTTCACAATCCTTTAAAGGGTTTGGATAAATTTTTGGAATGCAAGTATTGGGCGAATATTTAAAGAGACAGTTCAACCAATCTTGCCCTTTATCATTGTTATAGTAAAAAGGTCCATATGGCTACAGTTTCAGTAATAGACTGTAGCAAGCTTTCACTAAATTGTTTATTGTAAAGTTGTATATGTTTGTTTTAAGCATTATATAATTTGTGTTTTATATAATTTAGCATTTGTTTAACCCCTTAAGAACCAAACTTCTGGAATAAAAGGGAATCATGACATGTCACGTGTCCTTAAGGGGTTAATGTTATACAAGTCACCTTGTGGTACCACCCATACTATACACACGTGATTCCATTGGCAATTGCTGTCCTTTAGCTCAAAATTCCCATAATATTTACTCAATAGAACAGCTGAACAGATATCCATGGCCATGGTATTTGTTATATCACGTGTATATCAGCGTGTTATCCAACTCAAAAGCAGCAGGCTGGTTAAAAAATGGTGCTTATATAGTTCACTTTCACTAACAAGCACTTTTCATAAAAAATATTTGCATTACAATGAATACATAATAGCATATTAACATAACAGCAAATAGTGTATATATTGATTTGCAGACAAATGTACACATTATGTAAATTTACACTATTCATTTTTTACTTATTTGTTCAGTCTTTATAAAATATTTGGGAAATTAAAAGCTTTAGACCAGGGCTGTTAATCATATGGCCCATGGTAGGGATCACAGCGTTCGTTTCCTCCCACAGCCTACTCGGAGGAAGTGAGTTCAGGTATTTTCATCCTACCTTGACAAGTCTATCGGTGAGGCAGAAGCAGGTACACACACAGGAAGGAAGCATAGAACCTCAGACTAACATCAACCTTGGCCATCCAACTCCCACTAGAACCCAGGGAATCCACCCTCAAACAGTCAAAAGGTTAAAAAAAAAAAAAAAAAAAAAAAAAAAAAAGTGACTAATGTATAGGTATATCATTAGAAATGAAATGTTCAGGAGCTAATAAAAAAAAAATCCCATAAATAGCAGTAGTTAATTCAAAGATATACATCAATATAGATATCTCAAATTGTATTAAAATAAGTCCATATAGAAAGTCCTTAATAAAAGCCAATAAAGTGCTGTTGCAGAATAAATTGTGAATATGTAGATCAATAGTCCACAAACTGTAACAGGAGGGAGAATCACACCTCACTATGTATATGGGCAGTACACAGTTAGGGAGCCCTCCTGAAAGCCACTCTAATTTACTGTTGCCAGTAACTATAAATAAAATAAATAAACAACAAAAAAATTAGAAAAAAGGAAAGAATGATTACAGAAAAGGGAAGAAGCAACACAGTACCTTGGATAAACTGCTTGTTAAAAATCAATATAAAAAAAAAAAGAAAAGAAAGAGGGGAAATGATCTCTCTAAGAGTTATATTGAGCATCCTGCTGGTACTATTTTACGCACAATTTATATTTTATACTATATTTTTATTCTCTGAACTTGTTTTACTAATATTTCATTAAAGACTTGAATTTTTTTCTAAGAAGCATTTTCCCCCTTTTTTATATTGATTTTTTTAACAAGCAATTTTTCCTAGGTACTGTGTTGCTTCTTCCCTTTTCTGTAATCATTTTCTTTTTTCTAATTGTTTTTTTGTTTATTTATTTTATTTATCGTTACTGGCAACAGTAAATTAGAGTGGCTTTCAGGAGGGCTCCCTAACTGTGTACTGCCCATATACATAGTGAGGTGTGATTCTCCCTCCTGTTACAGTTTGTGGACTATTGATCTACATATTCACAATTTATTCTGCAACAGCACTTTATTGGCTTTTATTAAGGACTTTCTATATGGACTTATTTTAATACAATTTGAGATATCTATATTGATGTATATCTTTGAATTAACTACTGCTATTTTTTTTATTATTTTTTTATTAGCTCCTGGAACATTTCATTTCTAATGATATGCCTATACATATTTCTATAGAGAGGATTGGTGACCTCTCTCATTTCCAGTTTTGAGCTAATCATATTCACATTCTAGTACCAGACTACCATTTTTTATTATAGACAACCTGCGTTGTGCTCTTAATATTTTATTGGCACTGTGTCCTTAATATTTTTAGGAAAGTGACTAAAACTATTAATTGTTATATATGTTTGTGTCTGAGTGTATAAGTACCTGTGTGTATCTGAGTGTATGCACATGTCTGTCATGCATTCAAACACTACAAACACATTCCTCTAAAATACCATTACTACAAACACCCCCCTGCATTCAATCTACACACAAACACACAACTGCATTCACCAAGACTATGCACAGATAGTGCATTACTAGTAGTAAAGCTTACTTGAAATGGAAACAAAATCTAAAAATAATTTTTGAGTTTGAGCATTATACCCATACACAGTAAAGGCAGTTACATCATATATTTCTAAAATACAACTATTTAAAACAGCAACAGCAATCAAGATCAATCTCTGGAATGCTAATGTGATGCTGTCAGTGAAATGGTAAAGTACATTCAGTTCTCTCTGACTGTAGGAATAATATTACACGTTGGAACTTCCTCTACTGTTTGAAAGCAGGGGGTGAGCTTATATTTTCAGCAAATTTACAGACATATCAGTGACTAGTGGCTTCTGACAGAAATGTGTTCCTCTACAGGCTGGTAATCATAACTAAAGTATAAATGAAGCTTTATGGACCAGATTTTTTTATTCTGCAAAATACATGGAAATAAAACCAGTTATAACGGATTTAGGTAGTGAAGTGGTTAATGGGGTCTGCCCCAACAGGACTTTCTGAAATATATGATCAACCTCAAAAAAGTTGAAGAGGCACTCTAAACACTAAAATCAATTAATCTTGAGTGGTTTGGAGTCATAGATATTCCCCTACACCCTTGCAAGTGAAAACCGTGCCAGCACTGTTTAAACTTTTTTATGCCTACTGGCTGTGGTCAGATAAACAGCCATGCATAGTTTTGATCTAGCAGAGATTTGGTTACTGAATCAGTTTCACTTTAGGCACAGCCAGTGCTTCTCTATGAAAAGTGATGGACTCAATGTTTCTCTAGTAGGAGCATTGGACTAATTAATCGCAACCAGTCTTCATGACTTCATCACAGCAGGATGGAGCTGCAGTAAGTAGTATGTCCCAGGAATGGATTACGGGTTATTTTAATGATTCTTGAAAACACCACAAAAACAAACACAAAGGGGCCAAGTAATCTTAAAAAAAAAAAAAAAAAAAACATCTAAGGAAAAGATTACTATTTTTTTCAACTAGTGTGTTTCTTTAACCCCTTAAGGACACATGACATGTCTGACACGTCATAATTCCCTTTTATTCCAGAAGTTTGGTCCTTAAGGGGTTAAATTACATTGCAATAATGGGACATGCTTACTTTATGTTTATGTTTATACAGCAAAAGGAGATTTTCTCAATTACTTTTTTTTTTTTTTTTTTTTTTAAAGCACCAAATAATTCAGATAAATCCAGAGTAATTTTAAAAAGAACAAAAACTGTTCATAAAACCATAATCTGAATTAAAGAAATCTTGACACAAGTTACACTCAGTGCTGTTATTTCTAAATTGTTTATTTTAAACCCACTCTCCATCTCTCCTTAAAACGTCAAAGAAAAAAAAGAAAAACAAACAAAAAAATAACAGTGTAGATCCACAAGCACCTACATAGTACATGGGGCGGAGAGAGGGCGAGTGCTTTTATTTCTGATGGTTTTAAAAGGGGTAAGAGAAGAGACAAAGTAGAAAGACAGATCACTGACACAAAACAATTTCCCATTATTTCCTATTCAAGGTCTACAAAGAAATAATCCTTGGGAGTCAAAAATATATATGCTTTAAAAATAAAAATCACACTACAGGATGTGTCCCTCTCATGCCTATAACACATTATTTACAATCAAGACTTTAAGGACACATCAAACATCTCAGCCCCTCCCAGTCATAACAGGAAAAGGGGTATCATACACACTCATACAGGACATAGCCCCCCACCCCCAAAGAGCCAATGTCTCTTTTTATATATTAAAAACCCACAAGCAGCGGAAAGATACAATCAAGAGGCAATGGGGTTTGCAAAATAAATTAAACACAGACTATTTTTCAATAAATTAAGAGGAGGAAACAAATATACACAAAATCATGAATGCAGGGGAATGGGGAAATAAAGGATAAAGGATGGACAGGATTGTGCTGGAGAGCAACAAGATAGTTTCCTCGTATTTTGTTTTTCCAGTTAAATGAAATGATTCCTTTCTTTCTCGGCAGCAGGAAATGTTCGTGCGACCCCTCACACCCCCATCTCGCTTTTATTTTTTTTCTTCAAAAAGAAAAGTGTGGGGGGGGGGGGAATCATTTACAGCAGATTTTGTTACAATTCATTTAAATGATGGGGGTTTCCTCCAGATGCAGGGCAGTGTGAGTCTGTCTCCAGTTCATGTGACTTTCACATGATGGTTGCAAAAGTCAGTCCTGCCTAAACTTGTAATTACAGATGGCTGCATTCAGCTCCAGTGATCTGACAAGGAATGCTTCCAGTGTTTTAAAAGGCCAGGTAACCTTATTCTTGGTAGGTATCCCTGGGTAAGGAGGGGGTGGGTTGGAGAGAGAAGGAAGGACGATCATCTCCATCAAAGTGTGAGATTACAGAGTTCAAATCAGTAGCTTAATGCAGAAAAGCTGCCCTCCCCCCATCACGTATGACAGGGGCATGTATCAGTAGTTTAATCCGTGCTCAACGGGGCAGGCACACTAGGCTGAGAGGATTTCGCCTTGAACCCTTTCACTTCCAGATACAGATCATTGAGATGAATAAGCTCAGTGCATCTTACCTTGTACAATGGGACACTACAGGAAATCTAACTGGGTGCACAGCCCAACTTAGAGAGAACTGGTGACCTGTAAATCAAAATAGTCCAACGTACAAGATATTCAGTAAATTAGAAGTCCAACACTTTAAACGTTAATGTTCATCAGTTTTGCCAGGTATTTCCAGGAATACTGTGACATACGGAAGGTGCTGGCAGAGCTGCGCCACCTACATGTCAAAGCCGGCAGGGGATCTACAGGATGTGGGGTGATTGGTAGTATACAGCACCCAAATACATTTCAAAGAAAACTCTGTAGGCTTGTTATTTTCACTCTTTAGAAAGAGGAGCCTGGTGAGGAGGATGTGGACAGACTGAAATGCTGCATTGCTCAGATACCTTTGGCCTTTTCCTCGCCCTATATCTCAGGGTTCCAGACAGAGATACATCAGTAGTCACACCAGGGCATTACAAAGCCAACATTTACCTGAAAGAGAAACGTGATTTTATTGACCTAAGTCAACGGAATTCCCGTACATAAAAGTTCCAGCCTGTTGATAAAAATGAGCTAAAACGGCATAGTAAACACCAAAAAGAAGCAAACAAGGATTCTTAAGGCAAGACTCCAAGCACCATAACCACAACAGTGCAAGAATGGCCTGTAGCCCCCAAAACTAAGTAGTCAAACCGTTTGAGAACAGTTTGACTAATTACAAAGGGTCCACCAGATTTGCTACTTGCTTCTACTACAGCCTTCACTCTTCCCAGAAGCTCTCTGACTCAGCTAAGCCCAGCGTAAAAGTGATGAGCTGACGTTCCCAACCAGTGAACTAGCCATGCACTGCATAGCTTAGCTCTGAAAATCTAAAAGAAGCTCCTTAACAGGAAGCAGAAATAAGGAAGATAGCGGCAGACCCCATGTAAGAAGTCAAACCCATCTAAAATGGTTTGACCACTCACAATACGTTGAGAACCAGGTCACTCCTGGCACCAAAACAACTCAGTTACGGTGTTTAGAGTACTGGTTATGGTGTTTAAAGTGGTCCTTTAACATTTGCTTAATTTAAGCTCCCAGTTCAGTCGATTTGATCTATAATGATACTCTCTACCACATAGTGATAGCGAATACCTGCCATCCCCGCTGCCTAATTCAAACAGTTAAAAGGTTACCCTCCAATTCATTTTTAGGGGACTGGGGTATTTTCTATTTAAAATGCCCTATTGGGTACTTTTAATTAGCTCCACTCCCCTAATATTTCCAGTAAAATTGCAAAATAAATATTTTATTTTTTAAACTTACCTGGTATCCAGCACTGGGTGAAGGCTTCTGGCTCTGTTTTACATGCCTCCCTGCGACGTCAGCAAGGTCATTTTGAAGTCCAATCAATGGCTTCTCATAGAAATGCCTTTGATTAGACCATTTCGCCAGCTCAAAACGGATGCATGCAATCTGAGCTGGCGTTGGAAGGCAGGGAATGAGTGAGGAAAAAAATTGCAAGGGATAGTTGGAAATAGAGTTTAGAGGACCACTATAGTGCCAGGAAAACACTCGTGCCCTGAGGGTGCCCCCACCCGCCGGGCTGGATGGAGAGGATGGGGTTAAACTTACCTCTTTCTCTAGCGCCAGGCGGGGAGCTCTCCTCCTCTTCGGCTGAATGCACATGCGCGGCAAGAGCCGCGCGCACATTCAGCCAGTCTCATAGGAAAGCATTTACAATGCTTTCCTATGGACGCTGGCGTCTTCTCACTGTGATTTTCACAGTGAGAAGCATGCAAGCGCCTCTAGCGGCTGTCAATGAGACAGCCACTAGAGGCTGGATTAACCCTAATATAAACATAGCAGTTTCTCTGAAACTGCTATGATTATAGAAAAAAGGGTTAATCCTAGAGGGACCAGGCACCCAGAACACTTCATTAAGCTGAAGTGGTCTGGGTGCCTATAGTGGTCCTTTAAAATAAAATAAAATAAAATAAAATATGAGCACTATTAGGGTATAGGTAGGTGGGGAGGAATAAAGCCAGTAGGGGAGGGAAGGAAAATGCTCAGTATGTCCATTGCCAGCGGGGA
Source organism: Pelobates fuscus (assembly GCF_036172605.1). Classification (NCBI taxonomy): domain Eukaryota; kingdom Metazoa; phylum Chordata; class Amphibia; order Anura; family Pelobatidae; genus Pelobates; species Pelobates fuscus. The sequence continues at coordinate 231,697,601 of NC_086322.1, forward strand.
GTGCATGCTGACAACGGACATATTTTTTTTGCACAGAATTGACATATGGCAGTTTGGAACAGAGTTCCGGGTTGACAAAATAATGCACCAGGGTGTAATTAGCTCCCCTGAACAAATGTGCACATTGCTTTGTATGTGCAGTGTTTCAAGCAGGAATGCTGCACAGATTCCCACCACCATGGCCACATCAAATCATTGAAGAGATCATGGAGGCAAGGTGTTTTGTGATGGGGTAGATAAATTGGGCTTACCTGGTTACCCAGCTCTAGCATTTAGAAAGAAGATAAAAGACTCTTGCTACGTGGAGCTCTCATTCCCAAACTCCGTTTTGGGAACACGTCGAGCTTCTTTCAGACAAAGGTAAATTTCCTCCTGTGGGTCATAGTAATAGAACTTCCGCAAGTATGAGATGAGAGGCCTGTGAATACACAAAAAGGATCAGTGAGTCTGAGGAAAGCTCAAGGAGAGGTGTTTAATTTGAGCCCAAAAGGCCAGCAGTAGTGGCCGTGCTTGAAGTGAGATAATGTCTAATCTGTATACATTTTGCTTGCTTCTGGATTATTATAGCTACTAGTAAAACAACCTAAAGAAACTCTTCTAAACTACAATCAAAAGACATTTGATACTTACAAGAGATGTTAATGTGAAGCTAAGAAAAGTGATAGCTAACCCTTGGTGTTTGCAAACTACATTTCCCATTACCCCTAGCCAGCCTATAAACATCCTGTTAAAAATAATTCCTTTTGATTTTAGTTCACTGAGTCAAGAGAAATGTAGTTACCAATGTCTATCTAAAACAGAGAGCTATAATACTAGACTCAGATGGCGTCTACTTTATGCTAAACTGTTACATAAATACAAATCTTACACCTAATGGCTATGTTAAAGGAACACATTAACATCACTAATAAATATGTATTGTAAATGTTACAGTGTACATTTTTTTGCTTTAGATGTAGGAACACGATTTAAATATTAATACATAAAACCTACTACAGTACACACCTTGCACCCACAGTTCTATGTTACAGTTTTCTCTTTTTTACTTTTAACTCTTAATTGGCAATAGATCGTGCTCCTGCAGTTTTACCTAACTCTTTAAAATACAAAAAGTGCAGTATTTCTGACTTCACATGCGGTGTACACACCTTACTCTCAGCATTACTATTCCTATGAAATATGTGTGTACCATGAATTGTTATGCCTTGCACCACAAAAAATGGAGAATGAAAAAAAAAAAAAAACCTAGAACAGTAAGATGGTTTGGGCACTTACACTGTTCCTTTAGAATTTACATAAAAATGCAAGTTATGTGATAACCAACAGTGCTAGTAAATGTGCTTATATGTTAACTAAAAATAATTTATTGCGTAAATATAAACCACAATGTGTAGCAGTGTGGTTGTGACACAGAATCACTGTGTACATTACAGTGAAATCATCAGGGGTGGTTGTATACCTTCGTTTATTTCCTTTGTATTAAAGGAACACTCAGCTTGTAGTAATGTTATTGTACCAGGAGGTTCCTGGCTCTGGCTTACCTTCATGAGTTAAATTGTTTATTAACTGTATAATCCCATAGTCTTCTTTCCAGCACCGTTTAACTCTCCCCCTCCACATCCATTTAAATCCAAGGCTTCAAACAGGAAGCATCAGACTAGGTACCGCTGGTTTAAAGCATCAGCCTATTAATTATATTCCCATTCACAAAATAACTTGAGAAATGTATGTAGTTTTCTCAAGCTTTTTTGTGAATGGGGAGCTACTAATATGCTCAGAGCGCCAGCTGACGCTCTAAGCCTATTAGAGGTGCCTGGCCCAAAGAGTGCGGCTTCAAGCCTCAACTCAAACGGAAGTGGAGGAAGCAGAGAAGAATAGCACTAGACAGAAGACTTTAGGGTTAAACCATTTGTTAACAAGCCAGGGCCAGTGACCTCCTGGCACCAAAACAACATAATTCCGATTAAGTTGTTATGGTGTTTAGCACGTTACTCTAACAATGTCCTGCTCTGTTTGCCAAGGATGATGGAGTTACACTTCCCATAATACTTACATCCACAACTGTTCAAGACAAACAGGGTTATTCCCTAAAGTGAGAATTCAAATTTCAGATTTAAGACAGCCTAACTGGAAGCATTGCTGACAGAGAATATTTTGGCCTATAGTCACCAGAACAACTACACCTTATTGAATTTGTTCTGGTGAGAAGAATCATTACCTTCAGGCTTTTTGCTGTAAACAATGTCTTTTCAGAAAAAATGCAGTGTTTACATTTCAGCCTAGTAATAACCTCACTGGCCACTCCTCAGATAGCTGTTAGAGATCCTTTCTGGGTCATGGCTGCCTAAAATGCAGCCAAACATTCAGTATCTCCTCCCTCTGCATGCAGACACTGAACTTTCCTCATAGAGATTAATTGATTCAATTCATCTCTATGAGGAGATGCTGATTGGCCAGGGCTGTATGAATCATGCTGGCTCTGCCCCGATCTGCTCCCTTGTCAGTCTCAGCCAATCCTATGGGTAAGCATTGTGATTGGATCAGGCCACCACTTCAGAATGCAGAGTTACAGCTTCAGGCTTACAGTAAGATTTTGCTATTTTTAGGGAGGCAGGAGGGGCCCAGGGGGGGCTAGATGGTGGTTTTAACCCCTTAAGGACACATGACATGTGTGACATGTCATGATTCCCTTTTATTCCAGAAGTTTGGTCCTTAAGGGGTTAAAGGACCACTCTAGACACCCAGACCACTTCAGCTTAATGAAGTGGTCTGGGTGCCAGGTCCAGGTCTCACTGACAGCCGCTAGAGGCGCTTGCGTGATTCTCACTGTGAAAATCACAGAGAGCACGCAAGCGTCCATAGGAAAGCATTGTAAACGCTTTCCTATGCGACCGGCTGAATGCGCGCGCAGCTCTTGCCGCGCGTGCGCATTCAGCCGACGTAGCGGAACGGAGGAGGAGAGCTCCCCGCCCAGCGCTGGAAAAAGGTAAGTTTTACCCCTTTACCCCTTTCCAGAGCCGGGCGGGAGGGGGACCCTGAGGGTGGGGGCACCCTCAGGGCACTATAGTGCCAGGAAAACTAGTATGTTTTCCTGGCACTATAGTGGTCATTTAACACTATAGGGTCAGGAATACAGGTTTGTGTTCCTGACCCTATAGTAATCCTTTAAAAACAGGGTTTGATATCCTTATTATATGCCTCATTGGATGCCCTCTCCTAATGCAGGTTATTTTGTTGTTCAGATCATTTAGTGCGGTCAGTGGCTGAGCTGTGCGCATACATACATGTTTGTGTTCCTGACCCTATAGTGATCCTTTAAATTGGAAACACACTTTGAATTCTCCCTTTTGTAAATAACTAAAGTAACAGTTTAGTGGATTGCCTTACATGCACCATGTCACTTGACATGTGACTTAGAATTCTTCTCTTTTTAAATCTGTTGCATTTTATGGCCTAAACATTACTTACTGTGCTTATTACATAAACAAAGAGCGACACCTCTATATGACCCCGTTACAAAGTCTTAAAGGGACACTATAGTTACCTGAACAACTTTAGCTTAATGAAGCAGTTTTGGTGTATAGAACATGCCCCTGCAGCCTCACTGCTCAATCCTCTGCCATTTAGGAGTTAAATCCCTTTGTTTATGAACCCTAGTCACACCTCCCAGCATGTGACTTGCACAGCCTTCCATAAACACTTCCTGTAAAGAGAGCCCTATTTAGGCTTTCTTTATTGCAAGTTCTGTTTAATTAAGATTTTCTTATCCCCTGCTATGTTAATAGCTTGCTAGACCCTGCAAGAGTCTCCTGTATGTGATTAAAGTTCAATTTAGAGATTGAGATAAAATTATTTAAGGTAAATTACATCTGTTTGAAAGTGAAACCATTTTTTTTTTCATGCATGCTCTGTCAATCATAGCCAGGGGAGGTGTGGCTAGGGCTGCATAAACAGAAACAAAGTTATTTAACTCCTAAATGACAGTGAATTTGCAGGGGAATGATCTATACACTAAAACTGAACAGAAAAGGGTTGGCCAGATGATAGTTTATCCAAGAGGACAGACAAGGGGGTAACCCTAATAGAATTGGTAGAAAAAAAGGGAGAGAGACGTCAAAATAAATAAAACATTGAGCACAAACAAATAAATAATCACACAACCCTAACCATAACTACCAGTCTAGTACAGTGTGAGAGACCGTAGTTAATGGAAGGGAAGAGAAAGTATAAGAGGGGGGGGGAATAGGTAGGATAAAACTAGGCTATAAAAAGTACTTAATGCCTAGATAAGTAGGTAGGAAAACTGCATCCTATGTAGAGAGAGAGTAATCACCTGAAAATTACAGCGCACAAAATGTATCCAAAAACAAATATGTGTCAATACTGAGCTACCAATGTAACACTAGTAGTGTTAAGTGAGCTTACAGAGTTGAAAATATAACAGTATATAACAGATAGTGCAACAAAACAAGTACGGCTGCAGACAGGTAAATATTCTAATACGATCAGTCTCTCTGGTTATAGATGGTCAGTTTTAGAATTGAGCTCAATAGATCACGCAGACACTTACAGGAAAGTATAGCGTGTGTTTAGTCCTAATACTAACAAAGACGATATCAAATGCCCAACAGGAAGCAGATTGGTTGAGAATATCTGAGTTAGTGATCAGTGCAAATGCCCGATCTACAAGTTGGGGTCACAGTTATAAACAAAGTGTATACAGGCTCAACTCAAAAGATCACGCAGACACTTGCAGAAAAGTATAGCGTGTGTATAGTCCTAATATTTACAAAGTCGATATCAAATGCCCAACAGGAAGCAGATTGGTTGATAATATCTGAGTCAGTGATCAGTGCAAATGCACGATCTACAAGTTGGGGTCACAGTTATCAACAAAGTGTATACAGGCAAGAGAATCCCACCTACACTCCACTCATATAATAATGTTGACGGGAACTGAAATCATCAGTGCCCGTAGCCCCTAGTGTACTAGATAGCCTAACAGTATTGCAAGGCTAGGAATGAATAGTAGGTGGAATAGTGTCTTCATGGACACTAGGTATAGAAGAAGGAGTGTAGAAAGGAGAGAATAGAGTAAGGTAGCTCTAGAATCAGCAGGTTGTTATGAAGGGATTCTCCAAGTCAGAAGCTGACGATCTTAAGGATACCCTGGTCAGTATCCGACTACTCGCTCGGCTGAAAACGGCTGTTAGCCGTCAAGAACGAAACCGTCCCAGGAAAGCCGTATGATAACGCTTAATAATATCCAAGGGGCAGCAGGGAAATAAGATTGAAGTTTTAAATCGTTCTAAGTGGAGAGAGAAGCCGGGTAAGTGTCACTACCGTGTGTGTAACACCCTATGTACGCCCGACGCGCATTTCGCCTGGATAAGAGGCTCATCAGGGGGAATTAACTCCCCGGGCTAGTGAAGTTTAAAAAGCCTGCCCACAACACTCATTGGCTGTATCAGAGTTCGGGGGGAGGGGGCTTGGTAGACTGGTACGGTAACCAAAAGTGCTCAAAAAGATGCTGTAGTCCCCTTAGCGAAAGAAAAGTCAGATGAATAGGGGTTATAGCAGTAACTAGGTAGAGCATATGTAACATTGTGTAGTAGATCCTAGTTACAAACTAGCCAGTATACCTGAATATATATAATATAATACAATATAATATAATAAGGTCTTACAGGGTAGAAAGAAGTGGAAACCATAGACATATGGTGTATCAATAAGCATACTAGGCTAATGCAGTGAAAAAAACTCCAAATGGAGAAAGTGAGAAAGAGACATTAGAACGGTGCCAATCTTGAAAGCAGTGTCATAATTATTTAGATAGTTAAAAACATAGACACTAGGGTAATGGCTGAAGAATGATTGTCATAATTAGTGATAGTAGACCTGAGCCCAATGTTGATAGCTCATTAATGTATAAATGGTGTAAAATGGAATTCCTCATTTAGGCCAAGAGGAGCCAAGTTCTTGAATGAAAAAATCCATTGCAATTCTTTTTGCAATAGAACTTTATTGAAGTCACCCTTTCTGGGATTGGGGAATAGTCTTTCAATTGCTTGAAATTTCAAAAACTCAGATTTGCCAGCATGGAAGTTCTGAATATGTCTCGCCACTGGGGTTGGTGTAACGGTATTATTGATGGACGCAACGTGTTGTAAGATTCTGCGTCTGAACTGCTGAAAAGTTTTTTCCAATGTATTGGATTCCACAGTTGCATGTAATTAGATAAATAATTCTAGTAGTGCTGCAGTTCACCAGAGCATTTGTTGTTATGGTGATGTGAGTTTGTGTAGATGTGGTTGACTTCGAAGGTAGTATTATCTGGCAGGCCTTGCAATGACCGCATTTGTAGGTTCCCTTGATGTCCGTTAGCCAATTTGTGGCGGGTGAGGGCGATGATAGATGGCTGCGAACCAGTTGATCTTGTAAATTGCGAGGTCTGCGTGCTGTCACAGAGGGATAATCAGATAGTTCAGGGTTATGTAATAATATTGGCCAATTCCTTTTGAGAATCTTGGACATAGGTTCCAACTAGGCAAGATAATACCACGCTGAAAATGTAAGTTCCGAGCATTGGCTGACTCAGTGCAACAGGAATTCCTTTTTACTTACATTTCACTTGTCTTGCATCTAACTGCAGTCAACATTGTAAACTGTGATTTCTGTCTCTCCCTCTGAAGTACAGTAGGTTTTGACAATACTTTCCCACTTGCAGACTTTCTAATCACAATCAATTAGAAATCATACACTAACTAATTCCATTCTGCCAATAACTACAGCTTGGTCGCAACAGCAGCAATTTACAAGGAAAACATAGAATATACAGTTTTATGACAAGGGGAAAAAAAATAAATAAAAAAACGGATTCCCCCGTCCCTTTAGCAGAGACTCCCACAATAGCCAGCCACGCTGTCCTTCGCTTTCTCCTGTAGCGGGAGATGGGTCTCAATCTTGATTACTGAAAGAAAATGTATAATTGGAGCTTATTCTAGACTAGTTCAATTACTTTTAGTTAATATCAATTCCCTTGGCAATTCTCCAAAATTCTTAGTTTAGTGAGCAAACCCAAATGATTTAACCAGGAAAGAATCACTAAAGCCTTGAAAATAAGCCACAGCCACTAGGGACCTCCTGCTTATAAATTATATCACTACAAAAAACAAAGTTCAATTTATTCCATTGGAATAAATATATCTATCTCAACTATTACAGTTAAGCATTTTATAAACATGAAGGGAAGAAAATTCACCAAGTATCGCATATATATATATATTTTTTTGGTTCTTTACAAATAACATAGATCCTCTCTTACTACCAGCTATTAGGGTAGCATAACAATAACGGTCACTGTGAATAGCACACATTGCTCAGCACAGGTTCTGACCTTTAACATCATGCTGCTGTAACACTTGTAACTGAGCTTTTAAAACAACAGGGGGTGAACAATTCCAAAGCTGCAAATTCACAGCAGACACGATGCTGCACTCCTTGTTACCAAATAAAACCACAGACCTCCCAGTGCCACATAAACAGTACTTAGCGGGAGCCCTGTTTTGCCATGCCTGGTAATTAGCGTTGAATCTGGAAATAATAATTATACAGGAGTGACGTTTTGTTTGCACACATTCACACACCCACCATGTCATGTCAATGTACAATAGTGGAGGAGGGAGTGTTTCTCAGAGGTGGCCTTTTTTTGTCTGAGGATTTAGAGATTTCGTAATTATGTGAGAACTAACAGAAATGTTATATATATAAAATTAAGATGTTTTTGTCCATTGAATTCTTGCAGTTTTGTTATTTTAATCGACTGCAGAACATCTTTCTACAATTTCTTCTAGAAGGGAAATGTACACATGTCTCAAAGCGTAACCTCTGTACATACACCGGTACTAGTTTATGCGGTACAGGTTGAGCTCATGGAACTGCATATGCTAGGTACCAGTGTACACGCCACAAACACTAAAGTGATTTAGAACATCTAAAGCTGCACAGTCCGTTTTAATAGCCTTTCTCTTCACCACCATCTTTGCTTTTCTCCCGTGTAAAGGTTGTTTTGACTGTTCGTCTGTGGCCACAAACATGTCCAATCTCACACGTCATAATTTAACCTCTTTGCGCCACATCAAAATGTGTAGGTAACTAATTTTGTCAGCCCTGCATTTCACACTACCATCTGGGGCCTAGTATGCTGTTAAAGTAGTTTTATTGCAGATGTACAGCCAACACATGTAGTTAGTTTCACAAGATACCCAATACTAAATCATACAGGGAGAAATAGTGGATTAAATATATCTGACAAGGTTACGAAGGCAGCAAAAATGACAAGACAATGTGCATGTGTATTAAATCCTCACAGAGTAGTATTTGCTTTCAGTGTTATTCACAAAGCTGAACTATAGCAAATTAAATATGGATGGCAAAATTTAGGCAAAAATAACCAACCCGTAAGTTGATTTAGAAAATGTCTCCAAATTGGCTACTTTTCACTAAATATTGCCAAATGCATTTCATTTACTAAATCATGGGGCTTAGTGAACAAATCTGTCTGACACCAGAGGACACCACACTTTTTTTTTTTTTCACACCCTCACTTGCTTCACACTGGGTGGGAAAGGAGTGCAGAAATAGTGGTTTCACCCTGATAAAGGTTCATTGATTGTTTTTTTAATCACCCCCTGCCCATAAGGGAAGACTGAGAAGTCTATTCTGAACCGTTCCCATTTATTATGAGGTCTTGGGTAGCCACACAATGCACAAATAATATTAGTTCCCCACATTTTCTTTAGGTGGAAATTTGGAGATTACCTAATAATCACCAATCTATATATCAAATGCTAATACTTACCTGAAGTTTACTTTGTCACTCACATCTTGTTGGAAACAATTTATAATACATATTTCGTTTCATATGCATACAGCAAATTGGTTTCACAGGTGGGCAGAATTAAATGCACTCACCACACGCCTCAAGCACTTTAGTTTGTTGAAATTGTGTGTGATAAGTGTGTGTGATAAGTGTGTCCTTTTTTGATGAATTTTACAAAAATGTAGACTTCAATAAAGATAGGCACATTTATAAATTAATCTTGTTACACCCCCTGGCTGTCAGACAGCCAGTCACGTTACGTCCTGATTTTGTGGAGCTAAACTTAAAGGGAAACTCCAGTGCCAGGAAAACTATCCGTTTTCCTGGCACTGGAGGGTCTCTCTCCCTCCCACCCACCAATCCCCAGTTACTGAAGGGGTGAAAACCCCTTCAGTCACTTACCTGAGGCAGCGGCGATGTCCCTCGCCGCTGTCTCCTCCTCCGCGCCGCTCCTCCCTGTGCTTCCGTCGGCCGTTGGGCAAGACTGATCCCGCCCACCGGCCGAGGAGACCTAAAGCGCATGCACGGCAATGCCGCGCATGCGCATTACGTCTCCCCATAGGAAAGCATTGAAAACAAACTTCAATGCTTTCCTATGGGGATTTGAGCGACGCTGGAGGTCCTCACACAGCGTGTTTCCTGTGCTATAGAGCAGGAAGTTCCCTCTAGTGGCTGTCTAATAGACAGCCACTAGAGGTGGAGTTAACCCTGCAAGGTAATTATTGCAGTTTATAAAAAACTGCAATAATTACACTTGCAGGGTTAGGAGTAGTGGGAGTTGGCACCCAGACCACTCCAATGAGCAGAAGTGGTCTGGGTGCCTGGAGTGTCCCGTTTGAGCTGCACTGGGAAGTCTGCTATTGAACAGGGACAGAAAGTCTAGGCTGGGGAGAAAAGGAACGCCTTGCAAAGGCTGCAGTCTACAAATATGCAGCTTTTGCAATATGATTTTAAAGGGACATAATAGTCACCAGAACAACTACAGCTTAATATAGTTGTTCTGGTGAGTAAAATCATTCCCTGCAGGCATTTTCATGCAAACACTGTATTTTCAGAGAAAAGGCAGTATTTACACTGCCCCCTAGGGACATCTTCATAGCCACTTCTCAGATGGCCATTGGAGGGGGCTCCTAGGGCAGTGCTGCACATTGTGCAGCGTCTCCACACTCTACATGGAGACGCTGAATTTTCCTCATAGAGATGCATTGATTTAACATGTATCCAGCCACCAAAGCCACTATTAAGGCTTGGGGAGTGTTATACACCAAGATTAACCCTTCCACTACCTGGTCCAGAGCTACCCCCTTATCGGTGTTGCGGTCTGCATTACCGGACTTAGACATGGAATATTGGCTTTCCCACTGTCATACATATTAATGATTTATTTTTGTCCAATTCCTTTTTAAATTTTGACCAGGTACAGGCCAAATTTGGCCTGGGCGCCTCTGTTGCCCCTATGCATAGACAAATGGTAAATTTGCTAATGAACACTTTAACGTCTTGGATAGGGATCTTGGAGAACATAAAGTAAACATGTCTAATCTAGAAAATATGTATCTCTCGGAACCTGACAGTAGACGAACCATTTTAATGTGATATTCTTATTTTGCTGCGGAACCTGGTCCAAAATTGGACTATATGACAAAGTAGGAAAGAGAACTGAATATGAAATTTACTATTGAAGAGTGGCATGGGCTTCTATTGGCGCTCCAGAGCATAACGCAGTCTGTGGCGCTTGTAGAATCCCATTACAAACTCATATTTAGATGGTACCTTACTCCTTCCAAATTATTTAAGTTAGCCTTTTTCCCTACTAATGTATGCTGGAGAAAGTGCGGACAAGTAGGCACACTATTAAAAACATATTGGGCCAATATAAACACACTCATACACCTTATTACAGATCAAATCCCACACATTACACCCGAGTTGTGTCTCCTGAAGAAATTCCCAGAGGGTTTACCCAATGTTAAAATCATTATGTTAGGTCATCTGTTAATTTCAGTTTCTTCAGCTATTACTAGGTACTGGAAGTCTGACACCATTCCATCCATGACAAAGGCAACTAGCCTTTAGGACTCCCTCTGTGTTTTTAGAATCGCTGAGACAAAAGTGGACGAGCTGGGAAAGGGACGTCAAAGGCTGTTTTGGCTTTTAAGTATGATCTACACCAAACCAAACAGCACTATATACAAATTATAACACGATTCATATATATGAGCATTGACATTTACATTTTTTTTATTTTTTTATACAAGGCGTTACTTTTTAGTTGGGGTGTGTGTATGTATGTGTATGTGTGTGTCTATTTTATAGCATCGGATGATGTTCGTAACAATTATTCCCCTGTTATTAGCAATTTATTTTTTTATTATTGTGTTATTATTGAAAATGTATAAAAACATTTGAAGAAGAGATGCATTGATTCAAAGCATCGCTATAAGGAGGTACTGATTGGTTAAGTCGGCTTTTGGTGTCTCGCCTCCTTGCCGATTTCAGCCAATTCCCATGGGAAAGCATTGGATTGGCTAAAAATACTAGATTTTGATGAGGTCAGCAAGGAGGCGGATCAGGGAAGGGCCACCGCCAGCAAACTTGCACTGCGCTACAAATAAGTTAAGTTTTATTACCTTTTAAGGGGGCTAAAGGGGAGGCAAGCCACCTAAATGGTGGTTTTAACACTAAAAGGTTTAGGAATACATGTTTGTGTTCCTGACCCTATAGTGTTCCTTTAAATATAGCCCCAATTTAAAAATGCATAATTAAATGCATGCTCATTTTCATTGGGGTTATATCTACTAAAATGTGGTTTTTTTTTTAAATGTTTCCATTACAGCGTTCCTTTAATCTTGCTCTCTGCCTTGAAACATTGCTACCTTGATTGCCCTTGAACCACTGAATGCCCACTCTAAACATCCTTCTTGGCCATGGCACAGTCTACAGAAGATGGAGGGATACAAGGTACCCAAATCCCTGATCAACGGGATACAGTTTTGACATGAAGTAGGCACAAATAAATAAGCAGAAATTACGAATGGACACTCACTTGGGAAGAGGAAGTTCTGGAATGTGGTCAATCCGGACCAGCTGCCGAATACGGAAGCGGCACAAATGCTGCAGTGACTTCACATTGCTGAAGCGGGAGACGGGGTACAAGAGTTGAACTGGGGTGGGAGGGAGACCTAAGAGGGAGTAAAAATTGGCATTAAAAGAAAGCAAGCGGGAAAATAAGCATGCAGAAGTATGAAGTAGAGACAAAAACATAACCCAAATAAAAAGGAGAAATGTTTTTCCTTTAACAGAATATTACATTACTTATTAAATAGAAGCATTAAACCATATATCCCTCCTCCTCCTCCTCCTCCTCCTCCTCCTCCTCCTCCTCCCCCCTAGGAGTCCAAACAAATGAACATGCACATGTTTCTTGGCATAGGTTAAACCACCATGGACCCTTTATAATACCCTATGTCCAGCACAATGGAAAAACTAGAAGTTTGGAAAGAGCAGGTTATGACGTTTTATGTGAATATAGTGAGGAAATTTACATGAGCTGACTGCCAGGCAGACACAAACTATATAATCCATCAGCCAAGTGACGGACATGACAAAGTAAGAGGAAAACCATGCAGGTAGCCAGGAGGCTCAGGAAAGACATGCAGTTCATCTACAAGGCAATGCAATAGAAGCTATCAGAAAGTGTGATTGAATATACCACAAGGTGACCTGCATAGCTGCACAAAGAGGAACTGGAAGTACAGCTCAAGAAGAAAAAAAAGATATATAAATAGTAAAGAAAAAAACCAAAACAAAACGTGCAAATGAGGGTTTTACCTGGCACACGTGACCTCAAGAAATAAAGGAACTTTCCATTCTTAGAGTGCATGATGGCACGTTTTATAAACTCCACCACGGACTGGCAGCGATCCTCGAACTTGGGGTGACACCAGAGACTAAATGTGCCTGCAAAGATTGGAAAAACAAAACAGCAGTAATATATTGAAAAGATATTAGTGGTTTCCTTTTTCACTTTTAACTATATGCCAATTAAAGTGTTGGATTGTGAATACAAGGCATAGATTTCATGCCTATACTGCAGTATGTTTGGCCTCCGTTCATTTTGTGTAGAAACTGTGACAGTGCTTACTGAAGGTTGCGTGGTGCACAAGGTTCTATTAAAGAATCACTATAACCTCAGACTCCCCTTTCTCCTCGTCTTTCAGAATCTGTTCATTTCTGATCTATTTCTTTTTAAAACATAGTACAAAATAGGAATAACTTTTTCTTATGTATTTTGCCTGCCCTTGGCAACCTGGAGAAAGGGTGGAGCTTAAAGGGACACTATAGTACTATAAAAACTTTAGTTTAATGAAGCAGTTGTGGTGTATAGAGCATGCAATTGCAGACTCACTGCTCAATATCTGCTAGTAACAAGTGTGCAAGTAACGTGCACAGCCTTCCTTAACACTTCCTATAAAGTGAGACCTAATACTTCCCTTATTGTACAGTCTGTTTTATTTAGAATGTCTTATCTCCTGCACTGTTAATAGCTTGCTAGACCTTGCAGGAGCCTCCTGTCTGTGATTAATGTTCAATCTACAGAGCAGGAGATATCATGTTTTAAAAAAAAAAAAAAAAAAAAGTCAGAAATTATGAAAAGAAGAACATATTCTGATAAAGGAAAAGAAGAGAAAAGCAAATTTGAGGTGACAGAGTCCTTTTAAGGTCACAATACCTGGAAATTGAGCAAATATTTAACACAGTCTCTCTTTCCAGGAAGTGAATTATAGAAATGAACCCAAACTTCTGGAGTGCCCTTGTTTAGAAGAAATATGACATTCCCACTCCCTCACCTCGGTAGTGCTCCATGCGTGTGTGGTGGGTAATGCCTTGTGACCGAAAACTTAGGCTCAGTATGTACCGGGGATCTGAGCTATCTCTCACTAGGAAAGAGCCATCAGGTTTTCCTTTTAATTTCATTTCTGCATCCTCCCAATTCATTGGACCCCAGTACCAGCCGCACTGCAAGAATAGAGATTAGTGTGATGTAAAGACGCAGAAAGTCAACAGTAAAGAGAGGAGCTGAAGATTTCAACATAAGGTTTACACAAATAAAGTTAGCAAAGAATGTTTTTATCACCACTGTGTCACACAAAGCAACAATAGTTGTATACCTTTTCCAGTTCTCGAAGGCTGGCAGCAAAGCTACTTGGGTCCTGTCGAAAAATAGGGCATTGCAAAGGTTGCACCAATGGTACTGGGACACACTCTGCCGGCCGAAGAGGAACCACTCGCGGCAATGGGTCTAAAAGAAAGGAAATGTTGCAGTAGAATGCAATGCACAACCAGTTCAAAATAAAGTATTTTATTTCACCTCCAGATAAATATTAAACTACATAAGAGAATATAATAAATCAAACAATATACAATAACTGTAAAAGATCACCAATGCAGTTCTTGTTTTTACTTTTAACATTATACATTTCAACAAAATATGGTTATAATGTCCATTTATTTTTTTCAATTCTTTAATTTTAAAAGAACAAATAAAGGCAGTACATATATCCCATGACAGTATCAAACGTCGCATTACATATATGTAACTGAAATAACAATAACGGTTCCCGAAAACATAAATTAACTTGAGCTATAGTATTACAATCCCATCTTGCCATGTTTTGTCTTGAGAATGCTGGTAGCTCGTGTCAGTTTTAAATGATACAATAACAAACTAGGATAAGCTGGGAGGGAAAAGGGGGTCAGGGGTGCCCACTGCAAAGATCATGCTCCCTAATACATAGTCGCTCCATAGTGCCCATACTTTATGAAACGAGGGGATAGTGTTATGGACTAATGCCATCAAGTGATCCATTAGGTGATTTGCCTGGATTTTGGACTTAACGGTGGAACAGAGGTTGACAACAAAGATGAGTAACTGAGTCTAAGGGTAATTGAGTCTCATGAAGAAATGCTACATCCACCATCATTCTTTTTAGTTCTCGAAAAAGAAGGTACGGTTTTATTTTTTATTAAAGCCATTTATGTTAAGTGTTATTAGGTTAACTAATAGGGTGCAAAAGAAGATTAACTATTGTTACATCTGTTCTAGATGGCCTCAGCTGCACCACAGGGCATATCTTTTAGATAGTGAACACCTCCAAAACATTAAGCATCGTAGTGGCGGGGAGTGGGTAAAGGACAGGATAAACAACAAATAAAACTGTTAAACCATAGTATTTACAGAAGAACATGCCTGGTCTCACTCGTTGCCAGGCCAGATGGGAAGTGACAATCCGTGCCACTCGGAAGAGGGGGAACGCCCTTGACCCGTCAGCGCCTGGATTAACAAAAAATTATTGCTAATAAGTGTGCCCTCAGTCAACATATTTCTATGTAACAAAAATAAGGAAATAATCTAAGCTAAAACATAGAAAGCCTATTAAAGAACTAGAGGGTCACTATTACTGCTGCCCTATGTCACACTATGCTTGTTAGGGAGATCGAAACGGTTTGGCATTACTAGATGAAACAAGGTGACGAGTTATCCATGGCAGTTAGGTGTGCTATCGCTCTCCAATCTTCCACAAGTTTCTGGGCTACAAAGGTTATCTCAACAAGGAAGTTAAAGTATTAAAGAGTGTGCATAACCTGTCCAGACAGATTATTTGGCTCCTAGATCATAGAAGTCTGTTGGTGTGTTTCTCCAAGGTGTTGTGGATGTGGTGTCTCTGTATTTTCATGTGTTGTCATGTTTCCTATACCCTGCTCCTGTTTCTTTTTTTTTCCTGGGGATTTGTGTTTTGTATTGTTTTATGGTTTGGGATTTTTTTCCCTTCTGTTTTTTTCTTTGGGAGGGTAGGCGGGAGGGGTGTTTTTTATATTTTCTACTGATAGTTACTTGCAAGAAGCTTATTTGGAGTGCAATTGCTCATGTCACTAAAGCCGCAGAAGTTCGAAGTGAGAGTAGATAAGGTCTATTGTCCACTCTCTCGGTAGATGTTGCATGGCCGGAATAAGTGTTGGAATACCTTTATTTAGTACTGCATATGTCTGTAGGAATCACTGGTGGTCTCCAGTAGGTAGGAGCCGTTGTGAAAGGCCAGTAGTTAGAAGGGGTGCCCCAGGACAAATGGGATATTGTGAGCCCTTAGGAGGTCAACTATAGATTTCCAATGTTTGTGCTTTTGCATTGTGAAGGGAGAATGAGCTTGATATATTTGCAGCGGTTTGCCCTGATAGGAGGCCTCAGAGCCCCTACAAATATGGAGTATGGCTTCTTTGGTCGTGTTATAGTGAAAGCTCACCAACACATGTCTTGCGGTCTCACCTTAAATGTTTTCTGTCTCTTAGAGCTCTGTGTGCTCTATCGCTTGTTTACTTGGGCTCTGAGATGTCAGGCAGATTTTGGAATAGGCAATTTTACCGACACAGCAGTCAGATCGAACTCAGACGGCAGTTCGGTTCAGCGTTCAAGCCACACCCCCTACTATGTCTTAAAGGGATTCAATAGTGTAAGGAATACCCCCCACAGGAAAGCTTCAAACTACTCTGGAGATGGTCTGAGGTATACAGGAGGTGGGAAAAAAAGCAAACAGTAAAGATTTGTTTGATTTAAATTCTTCACCTCATTATAATGGCAGACTTAGTTTAGTGTAATAATTGTTATGCATTTATTTCACGTTCCACTTTTTGGAGGTTTGGATGTGGTCTAATCTGTAGGACCAGGAGTGCTTAAAAGGTAGATCCCCAGATGTTGTAGAACTACGACTTCCTTGATGCTCTGCATAACTTTAGAATGACAAAACATCTCGGAAGCTGTAATATTAAAACATATTTGGCTCTATCTTTTGGGCACCCCTGCTGTAGATAGTTCTCAATATTGCAGCAGGATATTGTATTTTTGAAGGCCTAGATTCGTAAATCATCTGTTAAGCAAACTCAGGTTGGGACTGTTGCAAAGCCACTGATACAGAGGCTTCCTAGGAATGGCAGATGGACTACTGTAGGATCTGGAAGACAGAGTTGATGCATGTTGCACTGTCTGTGTCTCTACATAATTCATTTTTATTCAGAGCGTAGTGGTGCTAT
The DNA here is from genome assembly GCF_036172605.1 of Pelobates fuscus. Taxonomy (NCBI): domain Eukaryota; kingdom Metazoa; phylum Chordata; class Amphibia; order Anura; family Pelobatidae; genus Pelobates; species Pelobates fuscus. The sequence continues at coordinate 231,714,567 of NC_086322.1, forward strand.
GGAAAAAGGAACCACCATCCATTATGTCCAAGGTGTGCAAGACTGCAGCCAATGACAAAAAGGAGAAGAGGAGGCCTGATAGAAATCAGTTGTTGGGAGATTCTATCATAAGAGGTGTGGAGTTGGAACACAGTGGTTTTGTGAGATGTCTTCCTGGTGCGGCAGCTCGCACACAGGAGACATGATTTTAAAATTGTTAAGCAAGCAAAGCAGGAAGAGGAATTGGATGTTCTTGTCCATCTAGGGACAAATTACTTTTTTTTGTGTGTGTGTTCTTGCCAATGATATACAGCAGGATCTGTCCACACTTTCATTCTTGGACGTTCTGCCTGTGTATAACATTTAGACTAATAGGCGGATGTGTATTAGGGACCTTAACTTGCGGATTGTTGAGTGCTGTTGGAGAAAGGATATGGCTTTGTTTCTCATGATAAGGTGGGGTTATATAGAAAAGACAGAGAGGGCAAGAAAGGGGGAGTGGTCGCCGTTAATGTGAAGGATAACATAAAAGCTAACCTAATATAAGTTAGTGAGGCGAACAGTCAGTCAGTTTGGGTTATGTTAGTTTTGTAAGCTTACAGTAACTTGTGTAGGTGTGATTTATAGGCCCCCTGGATAAATAGAGTTAGATAATCTGCTAGTTGAGGAGATAGCTAAAATGACATTAAAGAGGGGGAAGTTATCATCATGGGTGACTTTAATCTTCCTGACGTGAACTGGAAAACCAAAATAGCGGCTTGTGCCAGCAGTACACATATTCTAAACTCCCTACTGAGATAATCTCATTGAGGAGCCAACACGTAAGGAGGCCATACTAATGTTAACAAATGGATATTTGTTATCAGATATCACTGTAGGTGAAAGTTTAGGATCTAATGATAACCAGTTGGTGAGGTTTAATATAAGAACAGTGACACAAAAACAAAAAAGTTTTAGATTTTAGAAACAGATTTTTTTTTATTTTTTATATTCTTTATTTTTGAAGAGCAGGAGTTTACAGACATGCTTGTGATGCCACAACAGCATTGACACGCTTTCAATAGCAGACAAGTTGATACATAGGCATGGCATGTGAGAGAATTGCACTATTTTAAAATATATAGAGAACAAAAAAAACATGGCATGTAAGAACTGTAGAAAATAAAAGATATATGTAATACATGCTAGCTAGCAACGTGCCAGCGATCAAGAACAGGAGGGTTGAAATGTGAATAACTGGTAGAAAAACTGATTTTTCTAAAATTAGAATATGCATAAAGGAGTCCTTATCATACTGAAGCGGTTTAAACGGAGTCTAGAAAAAAATTGCATTATTTAAAAGTTGCACTACTAAAAGGCAACAAAAAATTGCATTAGGCTTGTCAGTAAGAGCAAAAAACTTGAAGAAACCACTGTGGTACTCTGCAGGAGTAGCCAAAATAATAAAAACGTGAGGAAGATAGACACATCTAGAAGGTTAGGCAGAAAGAGGCAAAGTTGTAATATTCCACAGAACATAAAGAAGAGAAAATAGTCCAGTCAGTAAAAACGGGGGATAAAACATGTTTTACATACATAAAATGATTAAAGGAAAGTAAAACAAGGATCAGACTATCCTCTTCTACATACCTCCCTTCTTTTGGTTTTAAAGGACTAGTGGACTGCCTCAATTAATATTTATGTTCAGTATTTACAGATGAAAATTAAGTAAAGGGACCTTAGTTAGAAAAAAAAGACAGTAATTTGTTACATGTGAGGAAAAGGTTATATTTCAGCTGTCTAGATTTATGACAAATAAGTTGATGGGGCCTGATGGGATACACCCAAAGTTATTAAAATAACTTAGTTGTGAATTAGCAAAACCATTAACTGATTAATTTAACCAATTATTGTTAACGGAAGAAGCCGCAGAACATTGGAAATTAGCGAATGTTGTGTCAATTCACAAGAAAGGTAGTGGGGAGGAGTCAGGCAACTATTGGCCACTTTGGTATTGGGGAAAGTAATGGAAACCATGTTAAAGGATAGAATTGTTGAACATCTTAAGCAGGGGTGCCCAATAGGTGGATCCACAGATGTTTTAAAACTACAGCTTCCATGATGTTTTGTCATTCTAAAGGAATGCAAAGCATTGTGGGAGTTGTAGTTTTACAACATTTGGTGATCCATCTTCTGGGCATAAAGAGGGAAGTGCTCATGCCATTGTACAGAACACTGGTGAGACCTCACTTGGAGTACTGGTATCTCCAGAAGATTATGGATACTTCGGAGAGAGTTAAGAGAAGGGCTACTGAATTGGTTCATGTATTACAGGGTAAAACTTACCAGGAAAGGTTAAATGATCTTTACAGGTATAGCTTGGAGGAAAGAAGAGACAGGGGGGATATGATGGAAAAATTTAAATACATAAAGGGAATCCCTACAGTAAAGGAGGCGAGTATATTTAAAAGAAGAAAAACCACAAGAGGGTCAAAGGTTTAAAATAATATCAAGAAGTATTACAACCATTTTAAAAGTGTTATCTAAACTTTTCACTGCCAGGCAAATATAGCCAACATTAATACTACTAATGAGAAATATGGCAAATGGGTACAGAGGAGAAAACAGTTTGATTCAGTACTGGGGTGTGGCTCCCTCAATCAAGTATTATTATTATAACCACTACAACCGGATGTAATGGATACTGTGCTGAAGGCTGTCTTGTTAAAGGAACACTATAGGAACATGAACATGTATTCCTAATGCTATAGTGCACTATTAACAGTTTACCAGCGCTCAAGTGCAAGGAGTAAAACAGCCGTTTTAATTACCTTTTCTCCCTTGCAGTGCCGGTCTCTGAGCTGCCGTCCTGCCTCCACTTCTGAGATAATCAAAAGCACCTCTAGAGATGGTCAGTGTGACATCCACTAGAGGCATTTAAACTTGGCAATATTTTATATTGCAGTGTTAAAATAACAGATATGACACTCAAGATCACTTAATTGACATGAAGTGGTCTGAGTGCCTATAGGGACCCTTTGAGATATTGACAATAAAAAGCCTACAGTATCAACGTGGTAATCAGGGCAGTGTGTTCCAAACACAAAAACTGCAGATTTAGAAAAAAAGTATTTAATAACTTCCCATCAAGCATGCCGGGTTCACAGGAGAGTCACCTGTTATCCACCTTGCTTTTATAATTAATACTGGTAATTTTTTTTTTAATTTTTTTTAAGGATAAACTCACAAGTATCAGTACCGATTTATAAACACAATATATTGTACAGCAGAGAACCAGAAACCTATTGCCCGAAATAAACAAAGACTGTAAACTGTTAAGGTTAATCAAATGGCCACGTTTCACAAGTTAGAATAGTGTGATAACCACATAAGTGTTGTTTCTAAGTAAAGTACATGAATGGTAGCCCTGCAAATGTGCACATTCTTAATAGAAGGCAACTGACCACAATGCAACTGTTAAAAGTCACAGTCTATGTTATGAAACCGGACCTATGTATTCCTAAAGTAAATTGTGCCCATGTTGTTTTACAAACATGTATTCCTAACATCATAGTGTTCTAGTCCTTTGTTAGATTCAACAAACCAATCTGAAAATTCACAAAAAAAGAACAGGAGTCTGTGCACCCTTCGTTCATATAATGTGGGTGCTCTCCCTGTTCACATTGTCTGCAGTTTAACATGAGCAGACCATGCATACCAGCCATGTAAGGGGAAAAAAAACAACTGCTTTTGTACAATAAGGAAACGACTCTATCCAAAAACATTCTCTTAATTAGGCTGACAGCTCACCTGGGGCATGGGGTGGAGGTGGTGGTGGGAGTGGAAACGATTGTAGAGAAGATGCCATGGGACCCACTAACACAGATGTTGGCTGTATCCCACCAATATCATCTGGATTAAAAAAAAAAAAAAAATACACAATAGGGAAATGTTAACACAATAGGAAGTTAAAATAAAGACAAATGCGAGAATTCAGAAATAATAAATACAGCAAACAACCTAAAATATTGCCCAGGGTACGAACCATCTAAGTACTTTTATAATGACAGAAGAGATCATGTTACATTTTAAGTGTTTAACCTACAATCTGAACACAATGGAAACATGAAAAACACAAAGATTTAGATATAGGACTAGATATCAGAATATAAAGCTTGCGTTTAAACACACAATCCTTGTAGGTGCAGCTATCCACTAAGAATTAAATTATTGCTCTCGTCATATTTAAAGATAGGTATGGTGGTATTGGCTGATCCATAGAGCAATGAAATTCAGAAGATGTGGGTCACTCAGTTCCAAAACAAACTATAGAAAAGGTGAGTACCTAAAAGACTGAGGCTCCTGCGTGGTGGCGGAGGTGGAGTAGGGGGGCGTGAAGATGACGATCCTCGATGTGAAATGTCCACATCCACAAGTGACACTGTTTCACCTGCAAGAAAGAAGAATGTGTAAAACTAGGTTGTTGGGTTGTTTTGTAAATATGAAAATTTAGGAACACACAAAAATAGTGCAATACTTATTTTTCCATTCACTTACCAGTAAACAGGGGACTAAAGGAGACTGGAGAAAAGGCACTTTGAGTTCTGGTCAAACGGGGCTTCCTATGGTGGGAAAGAAAATAATACATAACAATATTTAGATGTTTACCTCAGTACCTTGAAGTAAAAGGACAAGTAGGCACAGCATCCTGTGAGCAGAGATACACTGCAATAATATATTTGAAAAAACAAACCAACACTGGTGGTTCAACTTGAGTATATATCCCGAATTACTAAATGAGAATTCAAAATAATCATCCTAAGTAATGTTGCTATTAATGAAGCCAGAGTTAATATCTATGATTTATTAAAAAAAAAAAAGTCCTCAGCTGTAGCTATGCTGTACAGGAGAGAAGCACAAAAAAGGAGGAACACGGATTACCAAACTATGAGCCACTAATTTGGGCTCTACTACTGCATGAAATAAGCAGTGTCTGGCTTTTCCATTGCACTAAATGTGCAATCACAAATTGAACATCCATACAAATGGATGTCTACATTCACTGACATTCCACAGAAATCCACTCCATCTACACACTGACCGCCAACTCAAATACCCCTCTTTTACACACTGATTCTTCATACCAATCCATTCTGCATGCTTACCCACTACTACTCCTCTATGTACAATAATGCTGCATGCAAAAAAAAATAACTTTTTTATTTAAGAACTGAAATAGGATTTCAGAAGTTTAGCCAAACTTAAATTTTCTCCAATTCGGCCCCTTCACAGCTCTGCAATTTTGACCAAAATTTTGACCAAATTTTTGACGATTTTGACCAGGATAGTCAGAATAAACAACAGTAGCGAACTGGAATTGCAAATATGTTAAGAGCCTCATCACAGAGACTGACGTGCGTTCTGCTGCCAAGTTATTGAGGAGATTTGATAGCAAGTGACAAAGGAAACTCAGCTGAGAGGCGAGAGAAAGAATAAAAACAGTCCAGAATGAGATGCTCTTGAATGCTACAAGTTTAGGAACAATATTAAAGGACCACTCTAGGCACCCAGACCACTTCAGCTTAATGAAGTGGTCTGGGTGCCAGGTCCAGCTAGGGTTAACTAATTGTTTTATAAACATAGCAGTTTCAGAGAAACTGCTATGTTTATCAATTAGTTAAGCCTTCCCCCTAATTCTCTAGTGGCTGTCTCACTGACAGCCGCTAGAGGCGCTTGCGTGATTCTCACTGTGAAAATCACAGTGAGAGCACGCAAGCGTCCATAGGAAAGCATTATGAATGCTTTCCTATGTGACCGGCTGAATGCGCGCGCAGCTCTTGCCGCGCGTGCGCATTCAGCCGACGGGGAGGAACGGAGGCGGAGAGGAGGAGGAGAGCTCCCCGCCCAGCGCTGGAAAAAGGTAAGTTTTACCCCTTTTCCCCTTTCCAGAGCCGGGCGGGAGGGGGTCCCTGAGGGTGGGGGCACCCTCAGGGCACTCTAGTGCCAGGAAAACGAGTATGCTTTCCTGGCACTAGAGTGGTCCTTTAAGTATTTTGTTTCATTACCTTTTTTTTTTTAATGCACTATATAATACCATCTCCTGTATATTCTGTCCATTTAATTTATACGGGTTGTACACAAGACAAAGAATGGACTGTTTTGACGGAGTAATATTTTGTAAGTGGATGAAAGATTAGTATACGATTGTAAACCCTGTCATGCGTCACGCGACATCTTATGTATCTTGATCCCTGGAGCATTATAAGCATACACAGGAGGTAGAGACGGTTTTCAAATTAAAATGTTAGCTAAAAAAAAAAAAAAAAACATGTAGTTGATCCGTAGACTGTTTAGCATAAGTATTCAGTCAAGGGTTGTGAAAAGTACAAATCCCCAGCTGTTGTAGATCTATATCTGCTTTAATACTTTGCCAGTCCTAACACTTCATAAAAACTCTTTTTTACATTCTGTCACCCTTTTCATGATGTCATTGCTCTGGACACTATATGTGATGCTGATATCAATTACGAAAACTAAACGGTATACAACGGTAACTGTATTATTTACTAATATGATCCAAATAATTGTTCGAGAACCAGCATATGATGCAAGCTTTGGAAAATTCCATAGAATATGCCCAAATGTGACATTAGCCAGCTTGACCTGGGTTTTGTTGTTGTCTTAAGTGAAGTTACACAGCTGGCAGCTAAGGGGTTAAGCTCTGTATTGCTGTATTTAATCGCGACACAGCACACATAGACTACAGACACTGAAGTGGTCATGATGATTGGAGTAACCCTGAGAAGCTAAATCTGTTAACATGCAATTTTAGCCAGCTGAGTCAGGACAAGCAAAGTATAATCTACAAAAGGAGACATCCCATGATCCTAATTTTTTATTTGCCCCATAACATGGACACATATATCCGTTACGCCTATCTCTTATGTGCACTCAAAACATTGAAGAACAGCCATAACGGCACACCCAGAAAAGCAAATTATCAAAAGAGTAGCAACATTTCAGTAACGTGTTGTGAAGTAAGATTTAATTACAAAAGAAGATGGCAGCACATGGCAGATGTTTGGTGAGAGAGCTTGATAGCTTGAAAGAGTGAGAGGCAGGTATATAATAGGAGCATAAAAGCTCTGCAATGTCAACAGCATAGAGTGAAGAATATCAGATGACAGTTTTAAGATGCAGAGCTTATGAAGTGAAGAGATGCCACCTCTTTACAGGCACTGACAGAGGATGCGAGGGAGGGCCTGGCACAATAACAAAAAAGATATTACCAGGTTCCCATGGCAAAATAGGGAAATAAATGAAATGTGAAAGGGAGAAGCAGAACAACACAACCAGAAAGTAGGCAGAAGGCTATTTTCACAGGAAAAATACAACAAATTATAAAGATCGTTTCAGGGTGACATAAGGACTTCAGGGGCCAGATTGTGATGGCAATGTAATAAGTCTTTCAGTAGCTAATATTTATGAAAAGTCCAATGAATTGAGCAAAAATCAAAACAATGTGAAGCATTTACATGGCATCATCTGCTTAATTATTGTATAATGTATTATAGAAAGATAGAGGCACTAGACAAATCGGTCCATATACAATAATAACAAAGTATTTAACCAGGAAAGGTACATTCAGATTACTCTGGTACTCATGGATGAAGGGCTGAGTCAACCCTGCTGGGATTTGAACCTGCAACCCAAGGGTTAGAACAGATTCTGCAGATGCATGAGCCCACTGAGCTATTTCACCGGCCTTAATATGTCTCCTATAATACAATTTCTGTACTACTATAAAATATACCTGTATTACTACGGTCTTAATATGCCATGGAATACAATTGGCATCCAAACAACTTTAGCTTAATAAAGCAGATTGGTTGTATAGATCATGCCCCTGCAGTCTCACTGCTCGATTCTGTGCCATTTAGAAATTAAAGGGACACTCCAGGCACCCAGACCACTTCTGGCCATTGGAGTTGTCTGGGTGCCAACTCCCACTACCCTTAACCCTGCCAGTTAGTTAAACTGCAATAATTACCTTGCAGGGTTAAGTCCTCCTCTAGTGGCGGTCTATCAGACAGCAGAACTTCTGTGTTCTTAGAACACGAAAAGTGTTTTAAGCTACGCTGGACGTCCTCATGCTATGTGAAGATCTCCAGTGTCGCCAAAATCACCATAGGGAAGCATTGAATAAACCTGGATAATCCATAGGAAAGCCTCCCATAATCTCCATAGGAAATCATTGAATAAACCTGAATAATCCATAGGAAAGTATCCCATAATGCTTTCCTATGGGGAGGTCTAAAGCGTGTGCACGGCCTTTTCCGTGCATGCGCATTAGGTCTCCCCTGCCAGCTGACGTCGGCAAGGGAGCAGAGTAGGCGCAGCCTTACCCAGAGCCAAGGGGTTTTAACCCCTTGAGCAACATGGGATGGGGGGTGGAAGGGCACTGCAGGGGTCCTTCAGTGCCAGGAAAACTAATGTTTTCCTGGCACTGGAGAGTTCCTTTAAATTACTTTTGTTTCTCTTTATTCAGCCCTAGACACACCTCCACTGGCTGTGACTGATACAAACTGCATGAATAAAATGGTTTTACTTTTAATCATATGTAAACTTGTTTAGAAGTTTTCACCTCCTGCTCTGTAAATTGAATTTTAGCAATATACAGGAAGTTTCTGCAGGGTCTAGAAGGCTCTTAACAAAGCAGAAGATGCATTCTGGATTAAACAAACTGTGCAATAAAAAAGCCTAGAATATCTAGGTTCCGTTTCAGGAAGTGTTTAGGAAGGCCGTGTAACTCACAAGTAGGGAAATGTGACTAGGGCTGCATAAACAAAGTTATTTAAAGGGACACTATAGTCACCTGAACAACTACAGCTTAATGTAGTTGTTCGGGTATGATCTATAGCTCCCTGCAGGAAATCTAATGTAAACACTGTATTTTGTTTACATTGATTGATAGGAATACCTCCAGTGGCCATCACTCAGACGGCCACCAGAGGGACTTCCTATCATGAAGGGCCCTAAAAAGGCCCTGTACACGTCAGACGTATTAAAATACGTCTGACGTGTTCAGGAGAGAGAAGGCACTGTGTGCGCGCCTTCTCTCTCCAGCCTGTCAGCGGAGGAGGGGGGCGGGCAAAGACCGAGAGCTGAGCTGTCAGTCAGCTCAGCTCGCGGCCGCGCACACGCGCTCAGGATTTCAGAGGGCGGCATGAATGCCGCCCTCTGAAGTATGTGCGCATGTGCGGCCAAGCCGCGCATGCGCACAAGGGAGCAATGATGCTTCCAAATGGAAGCGTCTGATTGCTCCCTGCTCGCGCCCGGCTATTTAGTCATTTTGACGAAATAGGGGGCGCGGCTTCACGAGGCTCCCGGCGCTGGAACCAGGTGAGTAATTTTGGCTGCCTGGAGAGTCCCTTTAACTCCTAAATGGCAGCGAATAGGGCAGAGAGCAAGTTAAAATTGTTTGGTGTCTATAGTCTCCCTTTATGGGTACTAGTACAACTTTTTGGGGCAGATTTCAGTCTCGTTAACATAATGTATGTCTTTGAGTACTCAAATCTTTATAGTTTTTGCAACAAGAAAAAAAATGGAATGCTGTACTAGAATCCTGCATCCTTACTCAAGAAAATACGACACTGAGTGATCTGAACTACAAAGCAACCTGCATTAGAATAACACTCAGGAAGATGTTTAGTATAGATATCACTACTTGTTCGTCTGTGGTTTCCCTGACTATCTGCAGACAAGTTGAAAAATTAAAAGCAGCGCAGTCAGTGCTGTTGGGGGATCTGTAGAGTTCATACATTGAAAATAAAGACTTTTCTGGCAACAATAACATTTAAGTTTTTTGTTTTTGTTGCAAATCTTTATTTTATTAGTTTGCAAAGATTTTTTTGAATAGGAGAGTAATAAAACTAAGTGAAATGGTTGAACCACATTAAGAATAGCTTACATGAGACAACAGTTGAGCATCGAAGATTAAGGAGAAACACAAAGTGTAATAACCACACATTGTCCTTCAAACAGTTATTCTACAGAGTATTCGCTGCCCTTTCCCAGTGAGCTCAAGCCCTTTCTCTCCCTTACCCAATGTATTGCTTCAACCGTTATAAAAACGTTTTTGTTTTTTTAATTTGCAATGCCCTATGTGACATCACTATTAGGTATCCCCCCACACTTAAAACCTGTAAAAAGGTTTTAACAACTGCAATGAGCAAACCTTCCAGCACGATCTCCCATACCCTGTCTTGACTTCATCCCTGTATTTTTGTGATCCAATCACAGTCTTTGCCGGTTCAAAGCCGATGCGTGCAATCTGAGACAGTAAGAGGAGGAATTTTTTAAAATTGCATATATGTTGCCAGGGCTTTGTGTAGGCTGACAACAAATGTAAAATATGCACAGAATTAACTTTAGGCAGCCCAGAAGGGGGTGCAACTAGCCAACATTACACAATTAAAAATAACTCTGCACATACAGATTCCAACCACCATGGCCACTTTAAAATTACTGAAGGGGTCATGATGGTTGGAGTAACCCTTTTAGGTTAAGTATCTAGTCCTCTGTGTTATGAACCAAGATACTATTGTGCTTGGAGACTATTTTTGCATCATGCTGATAATTAACAACATGGCCTAAATCACAGGTTTAAATAATACAATTAAATATATTAAACATCTCAGGTACTAAATGTCTGTGTGTACCACTCATTCACTGCATATAATACCTGTGTATGTCTCTCCTTCAGACTTGCTTATAAATTATGAATGTAAATTGTAAATAGATAACCTGCACCCCACTGTTGTCAACAGGGATTTGAAAGGTTACAGACCACACAAAATGTTTTGCAGCTTTCACATTGATAAAGAAGCACGGACAAGATAGATGTGCATATTATGGAGAAGAGACAATATAAAATATTAATTGTTGATTGAAGAAGAGCATGAGAGCCCAGACATTCAATTCAATATCTTCTAACCTATAGAGCTTGGTTGCTTCTTCTAAGTGTTGCTTCTAAGTGTCTGTGGTTGGAGATATTCTGGAGAGTTTTACAGAAGCTTCAACTGTCTAAGAGTTGTGCTAAGAGTTTTATTTTTTACTGTTACAGGTAAGATTCATCTGTAGGAAAAGGTTACTGATTGCACAAGGTTTGATTTCCTGTTGGTAATTATAAGGCATTTGATTGGATTAGGTAGCTGCTTGCTATTGATTGCTGTGTAAATTAGCTATTTTGCTAATAAGCAGAGGCCTACCCAGGTGTTAAACATTCCTAGTGGGAGGTGATTTTAGGAGTATATAAGGGCTGTTGTCATTAGCTTGGCTAATAGAGCTTGGTTGCTTCTTCTAAGTGTTGCTTCTAAGTATCTGTGGTTGGAGATATTCTGGAGAGTGTTGCTTCTAAGTGTCTGTGGTTGGAGATATTCTGGAGAGTGTTGCTTCTAAGTGTCTGTGGTTGGAGATATTCTGGAGATAAACTGGAGGTAATTTGAGGTATTTAGGAGGATAAATAAAAAGTTAAGATTCGTTTGATTTAAATAATTGATCTCATTGGAATGGCAGACTTAGTTCAGTGTAATAGTTGCTATGCATTTGTTTCGCGTTCCACTTTTTGGAGGTTTTGTTGTTGTCTAATCTGTAGACAGTTCTCTATCTTGCGGCAGGAGATTGTATTTTTGAAATCTGAGATTTGTAAATTATCTGGTAAACAAACTCAGGCTGGAACTGCTGCAAAGCCACTGCCACAGAGACATACTAGGAATGGCAGATGGATTACTGTAGGATCTGGTCGACAGAGTTGTGGATAAAAGGCATATTGCACAGTCTGTTCTACATAATTCATTTTCTGCACTTTCAGAGTGTAATGGTGTCATGGAGACAGGCACTGAGGCTAGTGGTGTTGTGCAGAGAGGCACTGAGGCTAGTGGTGTTGTGCAGAGAGGCACTGAGGCTAGTGGTGTTGTGCAGAGAGGCACTGAGGCTAGTGGTGTTGTGCAGAGAGGCACTGAGGCTAGTGGTGTTGTGCAGAGAGGCACTGAGGCTAGTGGTGTTGTGCAGAGAGGCACTGAGGCTAGTGGTGTTGTGCAGAGAGGCACTGAGGCTAGTGGTGTTGTGCAGAGAGGCACTGAGGCTAGTGGTGTTGTGCAGAGAGGCACTGAGGCTAGTGGTGTTGTGCAGAGAGGCACTGAGGCTAGTGGTGTTGTGCAGAGAGGCACTGAGGCTAGTGGTGTTGTGCAGAGAGGCACTGAGGCTAGTGGTGTTGTGCAGAGAGGCACTGAGGCTAGAGGTGTTGTGCAGAGAGGCACTGAGGCTAGAGGTGTTGTGGAGAGAGGCACTGAGGCTAGAGGTGTTGTGGAGAGAGGCACTGAGGCTAGTGCTGTTGTGGAGAGAAGCATTGAGGCCAGTGAAGACTATGAGAGGCTTGAAGACTATGATGAGGCCTAATAGAAAGCAGTTGTTGTTGGGGGATTCCATCATAAGAGGTGTGGAGATGGACAATGGTGGTCTTGTGAGGTGTCTTCCCGGAGCTACTGCTCACAGAGACAGGAGACGTATCTGTAATATTGTTAAGCAAGCAAAGCAGGAAGGGGAATTGGATGTACTTGTCCATTTAGGGACAAATGACTTGGCTCGCAATGAGGTTTCAGAGGTTAAGGAAGTTTTAAGTGTTTTTGCCAATGATATACGGCAGGTTGCTTCCACACTGTCATTCTCTGAAGTTCTGCCTGTGCATAACACTCAGAATGACAGGCGGATGCGTATTAGGGACTTTAACTTGTGGCTTGGTGAATGGTGTCGGGAGCAAGGATTTGGCTTTATTGCTCATGGTAGCTCTGTTTGGAATGGAAATAAACTGTACAAAAAAGATGGTTTGCATCTTTCTCAAAAGGGAACAAATGTTCTCAGTGAGCAGTTCAGAGGTTTTGCTAAGATGTATTTAAACTAGGATGGGGGGGCAAAAGGGTGATAAAACATCAATCCAATTGTCCCCCAAAAGAAGGACAGAAGGTGCCTGTAGCAAGTGTGTTAAAAAATGATAAGCTTAGAGTCATGTCTACAAATGCTCGCAGTTTAGGGAATAAGATCCATGAACTTGTGGCAATAATGGCAACTGATAGTGTAGATTTAGTCGCTGTTACGGAGACATGGTATAATGAAAAAAATGACTGGGACATAGCAATACCAGGGTACTCTTTATATAGAAAAGACAGGGAAGGCAAGAAAGGGGGAGGGGTGGCCCTGTATGTGAAGGATAGCATAAAATCTAGCCTAATAAAGGTTAGTGAGACGAACATAGAGTCCATTTGGGTTACGTTAGAATTTGGTAATCACACAGTAGTTCGTGTAGGTGTAATTTATAGGCCCCCAGGACAAATTGAAGAGTTAGATAATCTACTAGTTGAAGAAATAGCTAAAATGACAATGAAGGGGGAAGTTATCACCATGGGTGACTTTAATCTTCCTGATGTGAATTGGAAAACAAAAATAGCTACTTGTGCCAGAAGCACACATATTCTAAACTCCCTACTGGGATTGTCTCTAAAACAAGTCGTTGAGGAGCCAACTCGTAAAGAGGCCATACTAGATTTAGTGTTAACAAATGGAGATTTGGTATCAGATATTACTGTAGGTGAAAGTTTAGGATCCAGTGATCATCAGTCAGTGTGGTTTAATATAAGAACAGTGACTGAGTTACACCACACAAAAACAAAAGTTTTAGACTTTAGAAAAACAGACTTTTCTAAAATTAGAATATGTGTAAAGGAGTCATTATCAGACTGGAGCAATTTAAATGGAGTCCAAAATAAATGGGATTATTTAAAAGCTGCACTACTGAAGGCAACAGAAAATTGCATTAGGCTTGTCAGTAAAAGCAAAAAATTCAAGAAACCACTGTGGTACTCCGCAGATGTGGCCAAAATAGTAAAAAACAAAAAGTTAGCATTTAGTAATTATAAAAAAACCCAGAGTGAGGAAGACAGAATGACCTATAAGATTAGGCAGAAAGAGGCTAAGCAAGTTATAAGAGCTTCCAAATCACACACAGAGGAGAAAATAGCACAGTCAGTAAAAAAGGGGGACAAAACTTTTTTTAGATACATAAATGAGAAAAGAAAAGTAAAACAAGGATTAGTTAGATTAAAAACAAAAGAAGGAAGGTATGTAGATGAGGATAAAGGTCTAGCTGACTGCCTCAATGAATGTTTTTGTTCGGTATTTACAGCTGAAAATGAAGGAAAGGGACCTCTTTAAAAAAAAAAGGATAAATGAGTAATTTATTACACGTGAGTTTACAGAGGAAGAGGTTCTATTTCAACTGTCAAAAGTAAAGACAAATAAGTCAATGGGACCTGATGGAATACACCCAAAGCTATTAAAAGTGGTGTACTAGCAAAACCATTAACAGATTTATTTAACCAATCATTGTTAACAGGAGTAGTCCCAGAAGATTGGAAGTTAGCGAATGTTGTGCCCATTCACAAGAAAGGTAATAGGGAGGAGTCGGGCAACTATAGGCCAGTAAGCCTTACTTCAGTAGTGGGGAAAGTGATGGAAACCATGTTAAAGGATAGGATTGTTGAACAACTAAAAACACATGGATTTCAAGATCAGAGACAACATGGGTTTACTTCAGGGAGATCATGCCAAACTAATCTTATTGATTTTTTTGATAGGGTAACTAAAATTATAGATCAGGGTGGTGCAGTAGACATTGCTTACCTAGATTTCAGTAAGGCTTTTGACACTGTTGCACATAGAAGGCTTATCAATAAACTGCAATCTTTGAGTTTGGATTCCAATATTGTTGAATGGGTAAGGCAGTGGCTGAGTGACATGCAACAGAGGGTTGTAGTCAATGGAGTATATTCGAAGCTTGGGCTTGTCACCAGTGGGGTACCTCAGGGATCTGTACTTGGACCCATTCTCTTTAATATTTTTATTAGTGATATTGCAGAAGGTCTTGATGGTAAGGTGTGTCTTTTTGCGAATGATACTAAGATATGTAACAGGGTTGATGTTCCAGGAGGGATAAGCCAAATGGCAAATGATTTAGGTAAACTAGAAAAATGGTCAGAGTTGTGGCAACTGACATTTAATGTGGATAAGTGCAAGATAATGCATCTTGGACGTAAAAACCCAAGGGCAGAGTACAGAATATTTGATAGAGTCCTAACCTCAACATCTGAGGAAAGGGATTTAGGGGTGATTATTTCTGAGGACTTAAAGGTAGGCAGACAATGTAATAGAGCAGCAGGAAATGCTAGCAGAAGGCTTGGTTGTATAGGGAGAGGTATTAGCAGTAGAAAGAGGGAAGTGCTCATGCCATTGTACAGAACACTGGTGAGACCTCACTTGGAGTACTGTACACAGTACTGGAGACCATATCTTCAGAAGGATATTGATACCTTAGAGAGAGTTCAAAGAAGGGCTACTAAACTGGTTCATGGATTGCAGGATAAAACTTACAAGGAAAGGTTAAAGGATCTTAACATGTATAGCTTGGTGGAAAGACGAGACAGGGGGGATATGATAGAAACATTTAAATACATAAAGGGAATCAACACAGTAAAGGAGGAGACTATATTTAAAAGAAGTAAAACTACCACAACCAGAGGACATAGTCTAAAATTAGAAGGACAAAGGTTTAAAAATAATATCAGGAAGTATTACTTTACTGAGAGGGTAGTGGATGCATGGAATAGCCTTCCAGCTGAAGTGGTAGAGGTTAACACAGTAAAGGAGTTTAAGCATGCGTGGGATAGGCATAAGGCTATCCTTACTATAAGATAATGCCAGGGACTAATGAAAGTATTTAGAAAACTGGGCAGACTAGATGGGCCGAATGGTTCTTATCTGCCGTCACATTCTATGTTTCTATGTGACTGTAGAAATAACCCATCATGTATGTATGTATATATATATACACACATATATATACACATATATATACACACACACATATATATACACATATATACACACATATATATGCATATATACACACATATATATACATATATACACACACATATATACATATATACACACACATATATACATATATACACACATATATATACATATATACACACATATATACATATATATACACATATATACATATATATACACATATATACATATATACACACATATATACACACATATACACACATATATATACATATATACACACATATATACACATATACACATATATACACACATATATATACATACACATATATATATACATATATACACACACATATATACATATATACACACACATATATACATATATACACACACATATATACATATACACACACACATATATATACATATATACACACACACATATATATATATATATATACACACACACATATATATATATATACATATACACACACATATATATATATATACACACACATATATATATATACATATACACACACATATATATATATATATACACACACATATATATATATATATATACACACACATATATATATATATATATATACACACACATATATATATATATATACACACACACATATATATATATATACACACACACATATATATATATACACACACACATATATATATATATACATACATACATACATTACATACATACATACATACATACATACACACACACACACACACACACACACACACACCAAATTAGAAAAAGGGTGCTCCCACAGGTCTTTCCATAAATTCAATGGTGTTTATTGGAACATAAAGTCACAAAAATAACCGAATGATGTTTCGATTCCTCAAGAGAATATATATGGGAAGGCGGAGCCTGGAGTTGTGGGAGGGGTTGATCCGGCCTATATAAACTCAAACCTTCCTCCATACCGGGCCGACGTCAACGGGTCACTTCCGATTTTGCCGAGAATTTCCTTGTGGCTCTGCCGGGTCTAGCTACAGCCAGGATAACCGCCACGCCAGTAGGTCCCCACACCACGCTTCACCGCCGCCATATCCAAATCGGGTACACGATCGCTCCCAGCACTGCCGAGCTTCTGGGGAACCTTCCCCAACTTCCAGGTCGGCTACGAGGCACCCGGTAAACAGTGAGTGCATACGAACGCATTTAAAACTACCAAACGGGATTTCCGGTCTGACTGCCTAAGCGAATGGTCGCATGTGTCTGGAGCTCCGGACTACTAGGCTGACAATCACCTTAATTTCTGCTACCCAAACCGGACCAACAGGGCCCGACAGCTCTCCCGGGAGCCCTAAACCCAGATGGGGGAAAAAAACAAAAAAAGCGAGACAAGAAGCGCCCCGAATGGGCATGAACATTGGAGAGATGTGGCGGCAGGCACGAGGAGCTCAAGGGCCTGGGATGGCGGCCATTAATGGGGACTGCTCGGACCTCTCGGACGACTTTTCTTGTGGAACCGATGAGGGATACTTACCAGCTCCAGCGCTTCCCACGCCGCGGATCCCGACAACACAGCCGGACTCCGCACCGGTGACGGCCGCACTCCTTAAAGAACTGCTGGCAGAGTTGCAAAAGAACCTCCAGGCAGACATGGCCACCCTGCGCCAAGAATTTAAAGGCCTGACCGGCAGGATAGGCGCCCTGGAAACTACCTCACTCTCATCCAAACAGCAGATCACTACCCTCCAACAGGAGGTACGAAACCTGCGACAACTGAACGGCTCATATGAAAGGCGCTTCGCTACTTTGGAAGACTCCTGCCGCCGGAACAACTTAAAGATCAGGGGGGTTCCTGACGACGTACCCGAAGCGGAGCTCCCACACGTGGTAAGGCGACTACTCTCAGCCCTGCTCACGCCAAAAATTTCCAAAACATTAGAGATAGAGGGCATATTCAGGGTACCCAAATCCGCCCAAGCACCAACCGCTGCCACAAGGGATTTAATTGTAAAGTTCGTCAGAGGGAGAGACAAGGCAACCCTCCTAAACGCACTGCGCAATAACTCGCCTTATTCTTTTGAAGGCATGGACTTGACTTTCTATGCAGATCTGAGCTACAGCACCTTAGCATGGCGCCGGGAGATGAGACCGCTTACCACCCTCCTACGGAAGCACAACCTCAGCTACAAATGGCGCCCCTCACGCGCCCTGTCAGTCACTCACGGGACTAAAACTCATATCATCCGAGACCTCCGGGAAGCCGAAACGGTCCTGCAGCAACTAGGCATTCCCCAACGCCTTCTTACCACCGAGGCACCGGAGACAGCACAGCAACAAACCCACGCCTGGAACCCAGAAACTGCGACGGAATTTGTCCCTAGACGGGCCACCCAGAGCTCGCAGGACAGAGCCAAGACCTGACTCTATGATTGCTGGCTTATCATAGGCCCAGTACGGGACTCACTCAATCCGGAGGCCCGAACCAAACACAGCCCATAGACCCACATACCCATTCACACGTTGAGTACATACCGCTCTTTCACCCCCACTCCCCCAAGACACCGCTTGGCGTTGGAAGCAAAGAGGACTCCAGACCCATAACTCAATGGGATGTTTCGTTTTGTGTTATTTTATGTTTTGATTTCTCCTGTTGCATGTTTTATTTTACCTGGTGTATAATACGTACTTATGTATGGTGTCTCCACCGTAGATATGCAATATTGCTCCCACACATTAGCTATTACTTTTTCTTAATAATTATCTACACCCCGACTTCCACACACCAGGGCTGTTACCATTCTTATTTTGTGTTTCTCACTTAAGACAACACAAGGTAACGCAAGGGGAGAACCATTTTATGTGCAGTCAACCAACAGCATACCTAGGGGGTCCCCCAAGTTGTATTGTTTTACGCCTATATCTCTGCATCGACTATGCTGTGCAGGTTCGTTGAAATGCTGCTTAACAGCGACGCACCAGCGAACCGATTTATTTAACTACTGTCACCCATTGAAACTGGCAATTAGCCCCCCAGGTCAGTCGACCTGCATAAATGTAATGCTCAACGTGTTATATGCCATCAGTTGTCCCTAGCATCATGAGGGCTGTCCCCGGTCACCGTCAACCTATGTACCCAGCGGCAACCAGGCATCAGACCTCAACTAGCTTGTTTATTATGTTACTTACTTATTTTAATTAATTAACAATTTTCTTGCCCACCGTTTATACATCTGAACCTTCAGCTTTATTTTTCGAGCAGATGTGTATATCCCAGCATTTAATACACTGCAGTAGTTCCCTGCGAAGTACACCCAATCCACACACGTGCTAAACTACTATACAGTTACTCTCCGCTAATGTTCAACGTTTTATTGAGCTTGTTGATACTTAAAAAATGTGCACACACTCATGCCATTGTTAAGCCTGTATGACTATATAAGTACGCTGTTGTGGCGTTTGTGAATGTTATGTACTTACCTGCACAACAAAAATAAAGAATAAAAAAAAAAAAAAAAACTACCAAACGGGGGCGCATGCACACGTGTACATATTACTCGCACATAAACAAATTAGATAACATACCTAAAAGGCAGGAACAGGGGGTGGGGAACGTAACGCATAAGTTTTACGCGAAATGCACTTTTAAAACGAACTACACAAACCTTTCAGGCGCAAACGCGGTTATACGAACTAAAAGATCACTTACAATAGACCTTTATGGGTTACCAGTCGACAACTGACCCCTCGCTCCTGATCCCTCAACTGTCAGTACTCAAATCATAAGAGAAGCCTAAACCGTGGACTAAAATTGTGAAAGAAAACAAAACCTAAGCCTAACGCGCGTTTCGGCGCCAAATAGTGCGCCTTCATCAGTAACAACAGCCTCTATTCAATATGTACCAGGACACTGGGACAACAGGTATGGTCTGTATACAAATGTTACTTACCCCGACAGGGTAAGAACTTAGACTAATATTATAACTATATTTAAAGAATCAGTTGAACAATGATGCACTGTCATATCTTCACGATTATTGTAAACGATTACATACGTATTAAAGTTGGCATAGTAAAATCTCTTTTTGCCCTATTTACAGGCCTGCCCGAACGTCGGTTTCGGCACACCACAACCGACTTAGGAAATATAATGGTTAAACACTTACTCAGATTATTTCCCCGACCACAAACAAACAAACAAACAAACATATATATATATATATATATATATATATATATATATATATATATATATATATATAAAAATATATAAAATTAATACGTTGGTGGATTGAAAAATGTATTGCTAAAATAGACTAGCTCTGGCTACAACACACACACTAGAAATTCTAGAAAACACTATTCAAACACTCTTAAACATATAACTATAATTACTCACTTGGTTAAGAACTGCGACACAGAGGGCACTGAGATCTATTGGAGCTCAGTGTAACAGTTGGAGGAACAGTACTGCAGTTTTTAAGCATTCTGACTGATAATGGCCATAACAGAAGTAGCACAGACAAAGTTTACATAAATTAGAAGCACATCTTCAAGAATGCATGTGTCCCAACACGTGAGATGCAAACGTGTAGTTACTGAACACACAGCTCTGTTAAAACATAACACAAGCCTTGCAGAAAGGAGTGCAACCCATATTTACACTTATGGAAACCCCATTCATCACTGGCATGTAACTGACACATTTGTACTGGAAGTAAAGTATTATAGGACTTTTCAAATATACATACATGTATAAAGTGGCTCAACAAACAGGACTTTTGCTTACACATTATTATACATGTATTGTTACTTATTAAATCTCTACAATAGTTAAATGGCAGTTACAATTTGTTTGTTTGTTTTAACCTGCATTTACTTTGGGCACAAAAGGAGTACGGTCTCAATATATGCAAAGAAAATCATATTCTGAAGCTCAACACTGAAAACCTAAAAATTATGTTAGCTGTTCTCACAACGGTTTTTCACTTCTCAATGACTGTTTAAAACTTGAGACATAATTTCTAGATGTCCATTACCAAAATGAAAACCGTATGCAGAACGGGACACATAAGGAGGTGGTCAACTTCTGCCAACTCACCGGCTGGTTCCTTTACTGTAATGGATAAGAACCACCAGTTCTTGAGCCTTCTTGCATATATCAAGAGACGACATTCCCATTATCGCTCAGAAACTGCCTTCTGCTGGATAAGATCTACATTGAACAACTCTAGGGGAATGTAATGGAATTTACCAGGTTAGGTAATAAACGCAACTTAATTTACAATAGTTTGGTGAAAACCAGTTTGGACTGACTTGCACTAAAAAAAAAAAAAAACCTTCAGGGGACACAGCCATATTAAAGCAATCTTAATAAAAATCTTCTATTTACGGAATTTGAATTTCAATCACATTACAGTCAAGATGCCACCTGGGAGTGTAAGGGGAGCAGAGAAAGCAGTCTCTGCTAACACATCACACAGAAACAGGTCTCTGCTACCATAGATAGTGCTCTAGTACATTGTATCCTGGTTACGGAATATAGCAGCAGTAATTGATGACATAATGCTGTATGGATCTGTTAAATATTTTTTTTTGTAAATTTTTTTATTATGACGAACAGGTGAGTACAGAAACAAACAGTCATACACCACAACAGTGTATATACGGCAGGTCAGTTCGAAAATTAACATCAAAAGTAAGCATTTTTATCTTCTGATCATCTGATATGCAACAAGCGTCATATGGTTGTTCATTAGCCAATAAAGCGTAGGCAACTCTAGCAAAGTGACAAGCGAACAAATATAGTTAGATGCATCGTTAAAAGCTAATGCCATTCCAGTAACATCAAAAACCTCTCAATGAAAGCTAAATAATGGGATAACTTAGGGCCCCTATTCCGTGGCACCTTCAGGTGGCCCGGTTTTAAGTCTAATAGCCGGGAGAGAAGGTGGTGTTCATATTTGTAGTCATAACGAGTTGCGACATACATGGTTGAGGGCCCCTGCGTAATCCTGAGTGGGAGCAGTGTCGAGGACATGTGAGTATTTATTGATGAGCTAAGTGCATTGTGTAGCAATTGAGGGTGTGATTGTCTAGCACATACAGTGCACCACTAGGGGTGTAACCCTCAAGTCCTCGTCCTAGTCTAGGGTCCCCTGGGGGAGAACCTCCAGTGGCTACTCATGTTACAGGAGTGGTTTAGGTGAGTCTGTCCACTTCGTAAGTCCGTCAGTCAGACGCCTGATGGGGTGCCTTGGAGTGTCGCAGGGCGTATGTTATGTTCCCTTCCCCTCGTCGGTCTATTGAGTCATACTGTGGAGTCGTTGTTCAGTTCGTTCAGCGTCCTAGTCGTCCCTGTAGTCAGTTTTTTGTTTTTTATTTAATGTTTTGGGGGGTGATGGCACTGGAGCGCCTCTCTGGTATCTACTACAAAGTTCTCCTATAGTTCACGCATCCTCACAGTCAGGTACCCCCGGTCCGGCCCCCCTGGGGCAGTCCGAGCCGCCACCACTGAGTCCCAGAAATGGGTCGCGTGGGGATGAGTAAGAGACCTCGTATATTGTTGGAAGGAGAAGAAGAGGGGGGGGGGAGGGGGGGAGGGGTTGGGTTTAGATATGGCACCAGACATCAGCGCACGCTTGGTCTCTCCAAGACCGTATGAAGCGGTGTGTTTCATGGTCTCCCTGCTCCTGGTCGTGAGAGGTATACATACCACGGGGTCCAGGCCTCTACATGTTTGGTACTCCTTCCTAGCAATTCTGCATATCGCGCCTCAGCCGTGTGGATGTCTTCTACTCTCTGAAGCCAGTCCGTCACAGTCGGTGGTTGTGTTTGCTTCCATTTAGCGGGAATGGATGCTTTAGCCGCATTTAGTAGGTGTCGAACTATCGACCTCTTGTATTGGGCAATTGAGCCCTCGGTGTGATGGAGTAGGGCCATTTCTATGGTGAGGTCAGGCAAGTCTCCCAGTATGGTCTTCATCTCTCGTTGTATATCCTCCCAAAACGGCTTAATCCGTGCGCAGTCCCACCAAATGTGTCTTATTGTGCCTGTGTGGGATTCGCATCTCCAACATGCGTCTGAGGATCCCGGGAATATTCTATGTAGCAAGGAGGGGGTCTTGTACCAGTGGGAAAGCAGCTTGAAGTTGACCTCCTGGTAATTGGTGCTGATGGAGCTCTTGTGCTGCAGAATCAATATCTGTTCCCATTGTGTGTCAGTGAACGTCCTATCCGTCAGCTCTTCCCATCTTCTTTTGAACGCCGTGTTCCTGGAGCGTTCTCCCGTTATTAGCCGTTGATATATGACTGAGACTCTGCCATCGGCATCCGAGTCAGTCGTGCAGAAATTTTCAAACCACGTTAGTTCCCTATGTATTGCTACCCTGTTGGGAAGGTTATAGTAAAAATGTCGTAGTTGCGCATAATGAAATCTATGCATGAGTGTTGGATGTGGTATTCCACTCCAGTCTCGAAGGTTCTGTATACCCGCGTTACTGAGGACTTCGGATATCGGGACAAAGTCTTCATTTCCTACAACTGGCCAGGAAGAACGGGGAAGTCCTCCTCCTATATCAGAATTGAAGGTGATCGGTATCAGGGGGCTCGGCTGCGGGGAGATGTGTTGGTTACGTCTCAGGTGGGACCATGTCTTCAATGTTTGAGCGACGGGTGATTCAGCACCTAGCATTGACGTTGCGTCCACCGAAGTATGCCACGTGAGTCTGTGGAGGGCTTTGTTACTACCCTCTCTATTCAGCGCCACCCACAGTTTGGTGTCAGGTGCCACATGCCAATCCCTAATCCGCTGTAGTACCGTGGCATGATAGTATTTGCGGATATCTGGCAAAGCCAGGCCTCCCCAATTTTTGGGTAGGCATAACTTGTCAAAGCTGAGCCGAGCCCTTTCTCCCTTCCAGACGTATTGTATCACCGCTGACTTAAGAGATGCAAAAAATCCCGTCGGGATGTGCCAGGGGATGGTGTGAAAGTAGTAAAGGAGCCGCGGGAGGACGTTCATCTTTATTACCGATATACGTCCCTGCCAGGAGATGTGGTCGTAGTTCCAGCTTTTGAGATCGTTTAGGATTGTGCGCAAAAGGGGGATGTAATTCGTGGCATAAATTTCTTTCGGGTTCCTGGGTATCCAGATTCCCAGGTATCGCATCTGGTCCCGACACCAATGAAAGGGGTATTCACGTTGAATTTGCTCTCCTACGTCCATCGGGGTCGAGACATCTAATATTTCGCATTTAGTTAGATTGAGTTTCAGTCCCGATAACCGGCCATACGTATCGAATTCTCGCATCAATGCCGGCAGGGAATTAGTCGGGTCGCTCACGAAGAAGAGCATGTCGTCTGCGTATGCAGCTACCTTATGTTCCTGAGTCCCATGCCGAAACCCCCTGATCTCCGGGGTATGTCTCACCCTATCCAAGAACGGTTCCAGCGAGATGGCAAACAAGAGTGGTGATAATGGGCAACCCTGACGCGTGCCGTTGTGGATGGTGAAGGCGTCCGTAAGAGCGCCATTCACCCGTACTTTAGCGCAGGGGTCCGTATATAGCGCCTCTATCCAAGCCATCATCCCTCTTCCTAGTCCCACTTTTCGTAGCGTCGCCATCATGAAGCTCCAGTTTACCCGGTCAAAAGCCTTTTCGGCATCTGTGGAGAGCATTAGTAGGCCTGATTTTTCTCTAAGGGCTAATGCCTGAACAGAGAACGCCCGGAGCGTGCAATCTCTGGCTTCCCGTCCCGGAACGAAACCCGTTTGGTCCGGGTGTATCAAGCGTGGTACATACCGTTGTAATCTGGTAGCAATGATCTTAGTGAAGAGTTTCACATCCGTGTTAATGGATCTGTTAAATAAACACTATAGGCACCCAGACCACATCATCTCTTTATAGTGGTCTGGGTGCAATGTCCCGGTCCCTTTAACCCGGCAATGTGAATTATTGCAGTTTCTGATAAACTGCAATAATTACACTGCAGGGTTAAGAAGGCCTCTAGTGGCTCTGTGAAACTTTCTACTTGCTAGGCGCCTGACGCTGTACGTCCTCAGAATGAGGACATTCAACATCAGTAAAATTGTCATAGGAAAGCATGTTGTGTGATGTCGAAGAGGCAGACCGCAGAGGGACTTCGGCGCTGGAGTAGTGTGAATACACAATGTTTTTTTTTTTATTATTTGTTTTATAACCCCTTAAGGACACATGACATGTGTGACATGTCATGATTCCCTTTTATTCCAGAAGTTTGGTCCTTAACCCCTTAAGGACACATGACATGTCTGACACGTCATGATTCCATTTTATTCCAGAAGTTTGGTCCTTAAGGGGTTAAGCCCTTACAGTGCAGGGGTACATTATTGCGTAATGTATAAATAAATGTAAGTAACCACACAGGTCTCTGTTCTGTCACCTTCTTTCCGTAAGAAAAGACATACCAATCATATAGCACCCATATCAGGCCCATGATGCCAACTAACCAGGCACCACCAATATATCCATCCTGCAGCAGCTAGTAACTACACACCACTTTTCTCCAACTTAGCCTTTATCAAGTGCACGTACGCACAGCCTAAATAATGTCCCTCAAAGTGTCACAAACAGCTTCCAGTGAGTAAAGGGATAGCCCTGATCTTGTCGTGAGAGATACAAAACCAAACTAAAACAACAGCACACCATACTCCTCCACTGTAAGGTGGGTGAGGTGGTACTGCGAACACCTGCTGTCCTGCAAGTTTTGCTATAGTTGCCAACTTGGTAACAGTAGGTAATCAGCAACATTCCAACATCTCTTCACATGAGCAGTGTCACAAGATATTAATAGATGATTTGGCAGAGCTACTGAATGCCACCCGGGTTCAACATAGCTTCAGAAGTTAAGAAAGCAAAGTAAAATGTTCCTTGATGCCGGATAAAATATACTAAAAAAAAAAAAAAAAAAAAAAAAAAAAGCCAAGCAACTCCCATTTGCTGTTGAATTCTGAAAACTCAAAGGCAATACATTGAATTAAATTGAAAATCTGGGATGTTAGTATTATTTAATTAGCCCAGCAATAAGTGATCAATTAGGCTGAAAAAATGACTGAAAATCAACCAAATTA
Source organism: Pelobates fuscus (assembly GCF_036172605.1). Lineage (NCBI taxonomy): Eukaryota > Metazoa > Chordata > Amphibia > Anura > Pelobatidae > Pelobates > Pelobates fuscus. The sequence goes on from NC_086322.1 coordinate 231,740,566, forward strand.
CTGGCATTTGTTAAAATCCTAGAAGATTCACATATTTATTTTTTTCTGTCTATGCATATCTGCTTGGTCTCCATTACCTCCCTTTGTCTGAAGCACTTTCCATCCATAAAATATAATTAATTATTCACTGTTTATTATGAACCTCATGCAAATTGCCACAAAAAATAAAATCATGGAACAATTAAGGCTATGAATAATTAAAAAGCTTATTTTAACAGACAATGTTATTTAGGGTGATAGTATAAGTATGGTATTTTTGGAAATCATTTCCTTTCCTGCATTCTTTCTAATGAAAAGCACCAAGGAGGATGTGTAAAACGTATGTTAAAATAGACACAGGCAGGACCAGCATGGAGGATAGACGTGCCACTGCAGAGCTCCTCAGAAAATAGAGCTAAAAACGACTATTCAACCCATAAAGCTTCACATATGGCAACCCAAATAGTCTCATCCGACCACGAAAGGAGACTAAACCGACCCTGCAGCCTGCGAGCACTCTGAGGCCGGCTGGCAGACCGACTTGCGCCATGAGGCTTGGCGACCGTAGAGCAGGAGAGGTGGCCGATCCCCCGGTCCGGTGCCACGAGAAGCTGACAACGCAAGCAGGAACCCCGCTATCCCCCCCCATGACCGTCGGGGGTGAACACGGTCCACACCTGAGAAACAAATCGAGACCAGAGAGGGAGCAGAGGGGGAATGCACTGGGACGTATGCAACACAAAGCTACACCCAACATGGCGTACGCCACGTGTTCCCCCGAGCCTTCAGACCCACAACATGGGACCAGGCAAACTATAGAAGCAATCTTTGAAAATTTCTGGCGAAAGCTGGAGGCCAAGCTGAACCAGACAGCCTCACCACAGAAGAGCGAGAGCCATGCAAGGAACAAACAGGGCGCTGCCAAGAGGGCCGTCGAGCCACGACCAAAACAGAGTGCCAAACCAACATCTCCCGTCCTGACTACCCGAAAACCTTCTGGGCTGGGAGCCCATCAGGGGTTTACCCCATGCCGTCCATACCCCCGTGGGAACACCCGGGACAGGGAGAACACGCGGGCCCCTGAGCCAACCACCGTGTCTGGGAGGCCCGGAGCCAGAGAGCCGGGAAATCGAGCCGCAGCGGGACCACCCGAACGGAACGGCGAGAACACCATCACACGACAAGTCCCCCTTTTGCCAGAGGAAATCGTATACAGACCCCAGCCGGGAGAAGCAATACCGACCTGTGGACACTACCTCTAAGCACCGCCGATGCCTCTATGGCAGTCAGCTTTGGCGTGCCGACTATGGGAGTCGGATGACTTTTGGTAGCACACTGGGGGCTAACCTGCTGCCTTATCAACGCGACCATGTAACCCCTGCGGACACTATCTTGCTTATTAAGCACCAACCTTGTTGATTTAAATGCTAGCATGTTTAATTTCCTTTGGTAGGCTATCCCTAAGGATCAATGCCAGACACATAAGCCATGCAATGCCCATTTTACACAGTTGAGTCCCATGCCTCCACTATCCACGCTGCTAATACTACTAATAGGTTTTAAGCTTCAGTCTCTACCATGCGTACACCTAGCGTATTTTACACATTTTTCCTAATAAGCTCAACACGAGACTTGCATATCTCACTATAAGCAAAAGTGAGCTTATATATGATAAATAGTAATATGCATACTCATAAGGCTAATGCGTTCACACCTCTATTGTCTCAAACTTCAGTTTATAACGAGCGTAAATAGCTTGACCATTTTATTATTTTCATCTTTTCATACTTCATACTTGCTAAGCGATAATTATACCTAAAAACGCACAGTTAATCAACTATATGCATCTCATGGAGCAAAGTGTTTCTTTAACTGGTGAGCAGCTTACTGTCTACCCATATGTTGCCGCATGTCTGACTATAATACTTTAGCATGTTGCCAACCAGATCTTATGATTCATAACGTGTATTTTCAGACTAAAGTTTAACAACAAAATTTAAAAAAATAAGGCATCGCAATTCTGGAACTGTAACTTAATCTTGCTGATCGATGTATTAACCCTATACTGTAAAACAATCGTACATTTCCCCCAATTTCTCTACTGTACCCCATCTTATATGCCTTTAATAAAAGAAAGATTGGAAAAAAAATAAAAAAATAAATAGACACAGGCCATTTCACGGTAACATTAAATCCCATCTGTACATTGTGCTGGCAAAATAACTCATGCAGAATCAACATGTGACATACGTCATTGAAAAGACACTTCTATATAATACCTAGTATTTATATAGCGCTATTCTCCCAGTGGGACTCAACGTGCTTTTTCAGCGCACGCTCTCGGAATTAGCCAAGTCGCCAGCTGAACAGTAATAGATATTATTACCCAATTGATGGTACTCATTTTATCAGCCTCGGAAGGATGAAGGGCTGAGTTAACTAAGTTTCAGGTAAGGAACAGTAAGAGAACCATACTTCCCACAAAGCTCAGTGTAATGGGATTGGTGCTTTTGTCAAACCTTTCTGGATGGATATGACAAAACAATGCTTTACCTGGCACTCTGCAATCAATGAGACAGGATGGACCCTCTGCAATCATTTGATGCATGTTTTTCAGGTAGTATTATACTATCATTGTCATAAAAGGTTAAGTAAATTTGTTGAGATGTCTTCAGGCTGAAGATAGTAGCATTATTTGTTAAAGCGGCACTGCTATACCGTACTTACCTTTCTCCTATCACTTCCTCTCTCGGAATCTGTTCTTTTCTTTATTTTCTTTAAAAATGTTGAGCTGACAAGACGCATGGCGCCTGAGTTCTGAGAAAATCAACTAGAAAAAGCCTCACGAACTGGCCATCTTCAGCACAAACGATCACTGAGAGACCAGGTACAGCATGGGGAAGCACTCAAGGAAATCCCGAGGGCCAAGCACGGGACATACCCGCGGCATCGGCCAACTACTGTCCAAGGCCTGTAGCCCCAAGATGACTGACGTCCTACCAGATCTGGGGTTGGATTCACTAACGGCCTCAGAGGATGACTACCTGAGTGATGTGCCGACTCCGACACCCCAAAGGAGAATCACCTCCTCGGCAATCAGTACCCCCACTGGCTACTAAGGCGGGTCTGTCGGGCATGGCGCCTGATCTTAAGGCCTTCTTCACAGCAGAACTTACCGTGCTGAAAAACGAGCTGGGGACACTGACAGTCGGAATAAGGATCAAAGAAGAAGTAGTACAGGGCCTTAGGGCCCAACAGGACGCTATAGCCAAGCAGACACGGGAGCTTTTAACCACGTGCACACAGCTAAATGCACGAGTGGAACAGCTGGAGGACATGGCACGCCAGCAAAACAAAAAGGTGAGGGGGATCCCAGACACAGTGACCACGGACGAACTGTTGCAATTCTTTCAAAGACTGTATTCGGCCATACTACCAACCAAGCAGGCCAAAGACCTGACTATAGACGGCCTATTGTGAATACCAGGGCGCCCACGCAACAAAACTGACACCGCAAGAGATGTTATCGTTAGTTTTAAATCCCAATCAGACAAGGAGGGCTTCCTCAGCGCAACCAGGGGACAAACCCCACTTACATTTGAAGAGCACTCCCTAAACTTCTACCAAGACCTGAGCCGCCAGACACTGCAGTGGCTCACATCTCTGAAGGAAGTAACAACTCAGCTGAGAGTAGCAGACATTACATTATAAATGGGGCTACCCGAGAGCACTCATCGCAGAATGAGACTGACACCCCCACCTACTGACCTCACCAGCGGAAGCGGCCCAGTTCATGCACTCCCTGAGCATTCACCCAACACATCGCTGGGATGTCGCCATCACACCTTTCACCCCACCAAGGCACAAAGCAACAGAATGAAGAGGCGCAACAGTGCTTCCCAAGCCAAATGTTGGCACGTTAGTGCCGGACACTAAGAACTCACTACTCCTTTAGATGCTACCAATTTATTATTGCATTGCATAGTCATATATTCTTTGCTCATTTTCCGTTCCGCTGAATGTTAATTCACATGTCGGAACTGTACCACTGACAGCATTGCGCCCCGACAAGGTTGATCACCCCTATGACATACACAACAAAGAACCACAGCGGAGCCATAGCTGAAATGGCTCGCAAATACACCAAAGAGGAACCTCTCCTCCTCCTCTCCCGGCTCTGGGGTTAAGGAGCAGCAATATCATGTAGACCAACACTTTTGCCCCAGGCCTCACCAACATGAAGAATAACTCGCAGACACATGCACTACAACCCACATAGGTTCCCGTTCTACAGCATAAAGCGGATAGAATGACCCTCCCCCCCCCCCCCATACTAGACACTCACCTGCAAATGCATGGTGGCCCTGGCGAAGCCCCTCATGCCCTTTAATACACACGCTACATTAAGCGTATACCTTGAATTTCTACTATTTTAAACAAACAGTGCCATAGCACTGTTTTACTCTGTTTATAACGATCAAGCCTGCTGATGCTGTTGTGGTGAGACAGGCACTGTTGTACCTACCTGAATAACAAAAGTAAAGATAAAAAAAAATAAAAAATACACAAGACAGTAGGGATTACTTTGTCATGTGTATTTTTCCAACGCTTGACTTTCTTTGACCAAAGGAGGAGCTTCCATTTCCTGTGTCAATGAAAAGAGTGAGTAGTTTCTCAGACACAGGAAATGGAGTTGACTTAAGTTCCTCCTTTGGACAAAAAAAGTCAAGCGTAGGAAAAATACATAACACAAAGTAATCCCTACTTTGTCTTGTGTTTTAAAGAAAACTAGATCAGACAAAAAGAGAAGAACATATTCTGAGAGAGGAAGAGGAGGGGGAACAATTTGAGAATGGTAACTTTGGCATAACATTGTCGCTTTAAGCTACTTTAACCCCTTAAGGACGAGTGACGGATGAGGTCCGTCACTCAGGGGATTGCCTTAATGACGAGTCACGCAGTAAAATTAACCCCAGATCGCAGCAATCGCGGTGATCGTGGGGTTAATGGTGCTCCGGTCTGCCTTTGTATTAGAGGCAGACCGGGAGCACCCGATAGTGCTGCCCCAGCACATGTGCCCGCTCTGACAGCATGTCAGAGCGGGCACATGTGCTCTGTATACTCACCTCCGCCTCCCTGCACTTCTGGGTTCAGTGTGAAGTGCAGGGAGACGGATCAGTGCTGATCCTGCCCCCTGGTGTGTAAAAAAATAAAAAAAAGTAAAATTAAAATCCCACCCCCCTTTACCCATTTCAATAAAAAAATTAACCCCTTCCCTGCCAATTGATCACTGACTACAGTGATCAATTGGCAGGGATTACATATTACTATGATCTGATTTTTTTTTTTTAACCCATGAGGGTTAATTCTTTTTTTTTTAACCCTCAGGGGTTAAATTTATTTTATTAATTAATTTAAATATTTTAAAATGATAAATTTAGCTAGCTGGGGAGGGTGGAAGTTAGTGGGGAATTGGGGGATTTAGTGTTAGACTAACCAGGGGTTAACGTTAAAAAAAGTTTTAAAATAAGCTTTAAAAAGTTAAAAAATTAAGTTAAAAAAGTTTTAATAATGTTTAAGTAAAAAATTTAAAAAAATAAACCCTTTACCCAGTCCAAATAAAAATTAACCCCTTCCCTGCCAGTCGATCACGGCCTACAGTGATCAAAATACAGATCACAGTATTATACTGTGATCTAATTTTTTTTAACCCCTGACGATTAACTTTTATTTATTTTTAAACCCTCAGGGGTTAAATTTATTTAATTAACTAATTGAAATATTGTATAATTAAATATTTTGCTAGCTGGGGTGGGTGGGAGTTATTGGAAAATTGAGAATTTACTGTTAGTGCTGCTTACTGCTAGTTAGGGGTTAACGGTAAAAAAAAGCTTAGAAAAATGTTAAATCTGTAAAAAAAAGTTTTACGAAAGTTTAGGAAACTAAAAAAATTAATAGGCAAAACAAAAGATTAAAAAATAGTTTTAAAAAGTAAAAAAAGTTTTGAAAAGTTAAAAAATACATTTAATAACGCTCATTACCACTACACCTGGTACAAGCTAGCGGAAAAATTATCCCACGCTAAGGTTCAAAATATGCCTTTTGAAATACCCTGGGGTGTCTACCTTGGTAGGCCTTTGTGGGGTAGTTTGAATTTAAAACCTGCGAAGATGCTTGGAAATTGCACATAGGCCCAGCGTCAAAATTCAAAGTTCTGTAAAAACTGATATGGCTTTGTCTCCTATATGGCACTGTAGCTTCACAAAATAGTGCCATAGACATACAATGGGGGTGTCCTTTTACTCAGAAGATTTAGCTGAGCATAATTTGGGGGGTTTGAACTTAGTGGCACATATGAAATATACACAATGCCCAGCAAAAATGCAATCCGTATGTAAAAAATGCACAAAATTATTTTTTACCACATACTTTGGCATGTAATGGTAAAAAAATGGGGGCATGTTAAGGCACAATATGCACCTTATGATATACCCTGGAGTGTCTACTTTTACAAATGGTAGGCCTTTGTGGGGGGGTTTTGAACAGTCAAACTGTTATAATACCCCAAATGGAAGCATAGGCTCATTAAATCCATCTCTCAAAATTCTACTGTGAATACTGAAAAGGACAGGTCTCCTATATGGCACAGTAGCTTCACGAAATAGTGCCAAAGACATACAATGGGGGTACCGTTGTACTCAGCAGAAGTAACTGAACACATAATAAAACTTTGTACAGGAATAGCACACACCAACTTTACAAAATACACATGAGAAGTTTTTTGTTATAAGTTTGTGTGCGAAAACCCAAAAAAACACAATTTTACTCCAATATTTAGCAGAGGTTGGCGGTGAAATGGCTACATAGAAAGTGTCAAAACAACCTTAGGTAAATAGCCTGTGGTGTCTACTTTATATAAATATATACTTTTGTGTGGCAATTTTGTTTTCTTTTATGGCTATTAAGCTTACAAGACAAACATACCAAATTCTAAAATCGCTCCACATAAAAAGTTTATTTTACTCCTTGTGCTTTGTGACCTGTAACTACCAAAATAACTTAAAATCCCAGACACATTATATATTCTGTAAATCAGAACAACTAAATTAATTTATTTTTAATTACTTTCCTTAACCTGCACTAATTGTGCACACATTATTATTGCAAAAAACTGTAAAAAAAAAAAAAAATAAGCATATATATATATATATATATATATGTTACATCAAATTAAAGCCCTTTCTGTCCTTTAAAAAACGGTATATAATATGCATCGGTGCAATAAATTAGTCAAATGCAAACAGCAAAAAATGCAAAAAATGCCGTTGTCATGAAGTGAAAGACAAGCTTCCGAAGCTCTGTCCTTAAGGGGTTTAACCATTTTTTTATTAAAGTAAACAAACATCAAAATAGAATGACCGAACTCAATGACTCATAGCACCAACACCATCACAATAAGCTATTGTAAATCATAATAGAAAAATCCCAAAAGTCAAGGTATTTGGGAGGGAGAGCAAGGGTCCATCTTCCAAATAGCACTAGACTGAGGGTGTGCCCATATAAGAGGATAATAACTTTTGCTAAAAAGCAAAAAAATAAATCTTTAATTGAAACGTAAACAGAATAATCGTAAAGAGAATGTATAAAATACACCGAGTTGGAATCTAAAAGGTGGGGTCTAGCTTATTAGACTTCAGTGTCTAATATGGAAGACAGCAGGGTAAATACAGTATAGATATCACTGTGGAAAATACTGTAAAGTAATGGGACCGTACATCCACTTAAAGGTTAGCTTCTCAGTCAAGCATATAGTAAAGGAGTGCCTGCATAGAAGGTTCAGAACTGCTATTCTGGGAGGAGTACCCAATTGACATAGTGTCCTTCCCTGGAGTCTGAGTCAGACCTTATCCTACTTAGTGGATAATTCTCAAGTGCTGAAAAAAGTATTGGTTCCACTGGTGAGAATAGTTGGGATCATAGTGTAATACATAGGGTGAAAGAGTATGTCTAGATTAAATCATAGTATCAATAATCCCCCTTGTATATAGATACCCAAATGTATCAGATACCCTAGGTAGTAATCGGCTCCAAAGCCCAAATCATAAGGGCTTATGGAAAGAGAATTACAGACAAAGTTGCAACAGTAAATAAATGTGCTGCTCTTTAGTCCAGTTGCTTACAAAATATTGGTATCCCAATGATACTAGTCTAAATAGGGATACAAAGTTACAGTAATATTAGGCAGTAGGTTAGAAGAGGCAAAAGAGAGTGAATAAACAGCTGCTGTAATAGAGATAGCTAAACTAGTAGATGGGTCCAAAAAGAGATTACCCGTGCCTCCCAAATAGTGAAAGACGTCTCTCAGACGGCCGAGCCAGACACCCACGAATTAAACAACTCATAGTGTAATTAAAATAAACCAAGGTCTAAGCTAAAGCCAAAGCCCAGCGTCTTGTTCAAATAGTATATAAAGTATCAGGCTAAGCTTTGCGTCCTACTCAAGTCTAAGCCAAAAGCGAAAGCCAAGCGTCTTGTTCAATTAGTATATAAAGTATCAGGCTATGCTTTGCATCCTACTCGACGCGCGTTTCGGCGCTATGTGGCGCCTTTGTCAAGAGCGGTAAGGAGATCCCGTAACCGCCGAGATTTTTGAAGGGAATAGTGCCCGCCTCTCCCGTGACATCATGGCCAATCGTGTAACGCCACGTCACGGGGGGGTAAGTACATTATGAGTAATAAGACTGGAATGATACAGTATCTGTACCTAGGTAAGTATATAGTTGTAAATAAAGTTCACACTTTTCTAGATCATTTATATTTGAAACCATGAGAAGTGTAAAGGTTTATAAAGAAGACACTGAAGTCTAATAAGCTAGACCCCACCTTTTAGATTCCAACTCAGTGTATTTTATACATACATTCTCTTTACGATTACTCTGTTTACTTTTCAATTAAAGATTTATTTTTTTGCTTTTTACACCAGGGGAGTTATCATCCTCTTATATGGGCACACCCTCAGTCTAGTGCTATTTGGAAGATGGACCCTTGCTCTCCCTCCCAAATACCTTGACTTTTGGGATTTTTCTATTATCTATTGCTCTGGGTTATGCCCATTATCTGTTGCCCATTTAGTCCTTCTTTTGACTCCAGGGCTCTTCTTCATGGTCAGTGGGTATTCACATAGGAAGTCATTGCGGATATAGTAATCAATTAGTTGTGGGCAGATTCTTAAAACCTAACAAATATGATGTGTCTGTTCCAACCAGTAAGCACCCATTTTTGGTTTAAAGTGTTTTACATCACACGTGACATGTCAGCACACTGGCGACAGAGATAAGGAGATTCTCTCCTGCAAGCAGAGCCTTCAAGGTTGAGCTTTTCTCACCCCTTTGTTGAGTCCCTCTATTACAGCAATCTTTGTTGTTTTGTGCTTTCCCACTCCCTCACTTTGCTGATTCAGAATGCGCACTTGCGCTCTGATTGGCAAAACGATCCAGTAACAGAGAAACCTGTGACTGGACAGAGCTAGGGTTGCCGTGACGTTAGATGGAGATCAGCTCAGAGATCTTCGCCTGGCACTCTATTACAGGAAAATAAGAAGGAAAAAAAAAAAATATATATATATATATTTATTTGGGAGGGGGGAACCTACGTAGGTATGCCCAATATGGTATAATGAGGTAAAAAAACAAAACAGTTATAAGGGTTGGAGTAAGCCTTTAAGATTTAAACCATTTTCAAACTTTTTGACAGTTAGCTGGTACCTGCAGTCCAGCCACTTTTCAGAGAATTGATGAATCCGTATTTATCCAATACTGGAACATTGGTTAACCCCTTAAGGACCAAACTTCTGGAATAAAAGGGAATCATGACATGTTACACTTGTCATGTGTCCTTAAGGGGTTAAGGAGGAACTTCTGCTTCAATAAAATTTGTAAAGAAGGACTGATGCTTGGACCCACGTAACTGTCAAAAAAAAAAAAATGGTTTGACTCTTAAAAAGATACTCCAGACTCCTAAAGCACTTTAGCTTGCTGAAAAGCTTTATGTATGAAAAGTGTGTCCTATTTTTTTTTTTTTTCAGATTTCAATAGGAATTGACACTTTTATAAACCTAATTACACCAACCTAGTTTTCTAGCGGACTATGGGTGCAGTTACTTCCTGGTTTCGTTTGCTCAGGGGAGCTAATCTCAAGAGGCAACAATTGCCCAGAGCACCTGCCTTGCAAAGACTTCTCATTGAGCTGCATTGGGAAGTCTGGGATTGGACAGCCACATGAAGTATGCGCTGGATTAGGAGAGGAGGGTTTCAAATGGTGTAGACAAGAGAACTTTTTTTGCAAGCGGATTTTAGATATTCTCCCCATAAAAAAAAAAAAGATGCATTTAAGTTTTCACATAGGGTATATCTATTAAACAAACAAGGATTTCTATTATTTTTGCATTCAGACAGTGGAGCGTCTCTTTCTAATCGGGGCACAATAGCCACTACATCTCTTTAGTGGTTATGGTGCTTAGAAAGCTTATATAAACTGTATTTTCTACAAACCACACTAAGTACAGTATACTTCACTGCAGGGAAGACTTGACAAGGGAATTACCAATCCTAGGACAGAATAAGTAAATTAGAAGAAAATAAATAAATAAATGAGCTTGAGTTATTTTTTAATTTTGATATTCCCTTGACAAATGTCCCCCACACCAGATTAACTGATTGTAATTGCTGCATGACATGTGTAGTTTAAAGGCCATGTCAGGGTATTTTATTCTATTTATTCAGTGCTTGTGGAACATTTCAGGGTGTCACTGTATAGACAGATCCAAGCCATGGACATATTAGTTTCCCAGTTTTGGTTTGTTTTTTCCTCCTGAGGGTCTCACCTGCCCAGCTCCAGCTCCTTGTCCCGGGACATGTCAGTCAGGCTTCCCCCGGACCCCCCCAGGTCCCCAGTCCCTCTCCTGTCCGCAGCTCCCCCGGCTCCAGCACAGCTCTTGGTTCGGAAGATCCTGGACAGCCTGATCCGCAGAGAGCCCTTCCTCCCCGGGGCTCTCCTGGCCGCCGCCCCGGCCTGTCCTTCCCCGGTCTCCCCCTCCTCCTCCTCCTCCAGTCTCCGCGCTTCGGGTGCCTCCAGCACCAGCAGGGCATCGCTGGTCTCCTCGCACGGACAGCCGGCCCCCCGCAGGCCCAGAGCCCCGAGCTGCAGTTCCAGGCCTTCCCCGGGCTGCGGACACTTGCGGTGCCGAGTGCACAGCTCCCCGGCCTGGGGCGCACCCTCCGCGGGCACGGCTTCTACTACAGCCCCCGGATCCGGCGCGGCCTCGGCATCCTCCTCCTCTCCTCGTAGCATATTCCGGAACACCATGAGCCGGGGCCTGGCCGCCTCCTCCCCGGCCGCCTCCGCTCCGCAGCCCAGCAGCCGGCTCAGCACCCGGTAGGACGCCGCCGCCTCCTCCTCCGCCGCTGCCCCTCGCATGTCCCCGGTGGCTCCGCAGGCCCCGGCCCGAGCCTCGGCCTCTCCCAGCTCCGCTCCCCGAGCTCCGGCTGCTCCCTCATCGGAGCCCGCCTCCTACTTCCGGTACTCGGGACATCACTTCCGGCAAGAGCAGTGACCTCACTGGAGTCGGTTGGCCACGCCCCCTCCCCGTGACGCCACGGACTTGGAGACAGACCTGTGGATGGTAAACAGAGGCAGGCAGCATGTCTGAGGCAGGCAGCATGTCTGAGGCAGGCAGCATGTCTGAGGCAGGCAGCATGTCTGAGGCAGGCAGCATGTCTGAGGCAGGCAGCACATTATATATAAAGTATCTAGCAAAAAAAAAAAGCAAGCAGGGGGTTTGCATTTTCCATGCTTTGGTTTCAGTATGTAATGTGAACAGTGTAGGGGATTTACAGGGTTATTCACTAAACTCACAATTTTAATTAATTAAAATACATTCTGAATGTCAAAACCACAGCGAAATAGCCAAGGATTGGAGAATTAGTCAAGATCTGCAGTGGTGTTTTTTTTTTTTTAATTTAACCCCACTTTGTGGTTTAGAATTCATTTGCAAACATTTAGATTTCAAATGGAATACAAAGCTGGATTCCTGACCCTATAGTGCCCTCTGGTCCACCCCTTCCTTGTGGTCCCCTACTCCCAGCATGTAAAGGTTTAAAATAAACCTGTAGTCCAGGGGTCAAGTCCTGGGGAATAAAGTGTGGGAACTCACTCGAGTTCCACCCTCACCCCACCACCAGAAAAAAACAAAACTTGCATGCATATATAAACACGTACACACACACTCAGGTGCACACATACACTCACAGACACACACTCACAGACACACACACTCACAGACACACACACATACTCACAGACACACACACACATACATACACTAACATACACATACACTCCCAGACACACACACACTCCCAGACACACACACACACTCCCAGACACACACACACACACTCCCAGACACATACACACACACTCCCAGATACATACACACACACACACACACACTCCCAGACACACACAGACACACACACATACACTCAGACACATACACACACACTCACACACATCCACTCACAGACACACACCCAGACACACACACACACTCACAGACACACACATACACTCACAGACACATACACAGACATACACACATACACTCACAGACACACTCACAGACACACTCCAAGACACATACACACTCCCAGACACATACACAGACACATACAAACACCCCCAGACACACACACACATACACACACACACTCCCAGACACACACACATACACTCACAGACACATACACACACACACTCACAGACATACACACATACACACAGACACACTCCCAGACACATACACAGACACACACACATACACTCACAGACACATACACTCACAGACACACACACACACTCACATACACAAAAATTATTTGTATATTTTTTTTTAAATTTAAAAATGTCCACCCAGCCTCCCTACCTGGAGAGCTGGCGTGGACCTGTCCCTGGGGTCCAGTGGGGCTTTAGTGCGGCCGGCTCTTTTCTCGCTGTCAGACGCGGCGAGGGAGCTGTGTCCTCTCTGCTCCCTCTCGCCGCGTGGGCTGTCTGCTGATGCCGGGAGCCGGAAATGACGTCATATTCCGGCTCCCAGCATCAGCAAACGGTGCGGCGAGAGGGAGCAGAGAGGACACAGCTCCCTCGCCGCGTCTGACAGCGAGACAAGAGCCGGCCGGGGGGATCCTTCAGGTGGCCATTAGGCCACCTCTTGGGCCTCCCATGACAGGGGGAACACAGGGGCATTTGGGGGCGGCATTTTTTGACGCCCCCTGAGTGCCTGCAGGACCATAAACGGGAACGGCGTGCAGGAACGCCGTTCCCACGCGTTCCTGCAGGACTCGAGCCCTGCTGTAGTCACTCAATTCCAGCGCCGATGTCCACCTCCTCCGACGTCATCCGACCGGGTGTGTTAATGCCACTAGAGGCAGTCTTAGTCCTGCAAGGTAATCATTACAATTTCTCTAAAACTGCAATGATTTACATTGTAAAAGTAAGTGGGACAGGGACACTGCACCCAGACCACTTCAATGAGATGAAGTGGTCTGGGTGCCTATAGGGTCCCTTTAATGAATAACCCTGTTAGTTTATGATGTCAAGTAAAATTTCCATGGTGGCTCCGCATGCCAAATCAGTGGTGGGAATTAGTCTATCAAATTGCAGCAACATTGTGCACAATTGTGTCAGCCTTGCTATCCTGTTGCTATGCATTGTGAGGCATGGTTGCTAGGTCACACCTGGCCCTCTTGGCTAATGGTACTTTTTGGGGACAATGCGACTCCTTTGTGCCATGGTACCCTTACTGGGCACAGCAGATTCAATGGTGAACAAAGCAATGAAGAATATGACTGCATAGTGTAGATCAGTGATTTGAAACATGTAGCTATGATTTGTAATCCACACACACTTTCTGGGCACAATGGGATAAAAAAATAGGTTCTCTGACTAATAATCCTTGCATTACTTGACATTTATTTATAAGCCACACAAAGCACTTAAAGCTTCTTCATAGTCCAATGCCATCTCCTAAAGCTCGGAGCTCTGGGATAAGGCAATGATCTTTAGCCATACTCTACAAAGCTCAAGTCAGTCAAAAAAGAAATATCCAGTTTAAAATATCTAATGATGACCTTACCTGCCCATTGCTTGCACTATCTCCAACTTCTTCTTGATTTTGAGTTTACATGAAAAGGCTACATGTATGAGAAGACACGGAGGCTCACATTGCATATCCCTTTCTTTACTGTCCACCAATAGCAGCAAATAACACAAAACAGAATGAAAAATAATGCATACATAGTAACATAGGCCACTCCCAGCCAAGTCCCAGTAAAAGGAACAAATGTTCTCAGTGAGCAGTTCAGAGGTTTTGCGAGGATGTATTTAAACTAGGAGGGGGACAGGGGGGGGCAAAATGGTGATAAAACATCAATCCAGTTGCCCACCAAAACAAGGACAGAGTGTTAAAAAATGATAAGCTTAGAGTCATGTCTACAAATACTCGCAGTTTAGGGAATAAGATCCATGAACTTGTGGCAATAATGGCAACTGATAATGTAGATTTAGTCGCTGTTACTGAGACATGGTATAATGAGAAAAATGACTGGGACATAGCAATACCAGGGTACTCTATATATATATATATATATATATATATATATATATATATAGAAAAGACAGGGAAGGCAAGAAAGGGGGAGGGGTGGCCCTGTATGTGAAGGATAGCATAGAATCTAGCCTAATAAAAGTTAGTGAGGTGAACATAGAGTCCGTTTGGGTTATGTTAGAATTTGGTAATCACACAGTAACTCGTGTAGGTGTTATTTTTAGGCCCCCAGGACAAATAGAAGAGATAATCTACTAGTTGAGGAAATAGCTAAAATGACAATAAATAGGGAAGTTATCAATATGGGTGACTTTATTCTTCCTGATGTGAACTGGAAAACCAAAATAGCTGCTTGTGCCAGGAGCACACATATTCTAAACTTCCTGCTGAGATTGTCTCTAAAACAAATTGTTGATGTCACGGTACACCCAGAGCCCTGCAGACAGCAAGGCGTGGCCACCCCTTTTAGATACCTGGGTTTGAGCTCACAGCTCCAGCATCCCAGTCGGGTTCTCTGCAATGCTGTCCACCAGGGGGCTTCAGTATCTGTCTGCATTGTTCTGCCTCCTGACCCCCTTGCCTGGATTGAACAGCACTGATCCACCTGTAGCCCTTTTCCAATTAGGGTCAGCTGCATCTAATTAGCAGGCTGTCAAAGTCAGCCATGCCTGAAACCTAGCATCTAGTCATTTTGCCGGTTTGGTGTTTTCTGCCGGATATTTGCTTCACTGCTGACTGATTTCCTGACCTCTGCCTGCTTTACCGACTTTGTTACTCCGCTGCCAGCCCTGACTTCTGCTTCTCGTCTGACCCTGCCGTTGGATTTCCCCTAAATCTGTACTGCGCTTCTGGTTTTTGCCTCCTTCCTGTGCCATCTCCTGCAACTGGGCTCCAACTCCTGGTAAACTGTTGCATAAGTCCCCAGGTGACTGTTACATAATGACCAGATCAACTACCATGGAGCCCGCGGAGATGGTGAATGTCCTGAGTACCCTGACACAGCAAGTGACCCTCCTGTCTGAAACCGTAAGTGAATTGCAGCGTGGCTATGCTGATTTAAAGCAGAACACAAACCATTCTCCTGAACCTGATATTGCATTGCCTGAGAGATTCACTGGTCGCAGGGCTTCCTTACGCTCCTTTAACACAGACTGTGAAATCATGTTTGTACTTAAACCCCGTACCTATGCCACAGATTTTGTTAAAGTAAGAACTGTCATCACCCAGTTATCTGGGCATCAACAGCTGTATGCCAAAATCCCTGTACTCGACACCTGGGAGTCCTTTGCTACAGCCTTGACCTCCTTGTATGAGGACCCCTTCCGTGCCTCACAGCCAGGACTTCTCTCCATTCCCTTAAACAAGGAAACAGTCATGTGGAAAATTACATCACAGAGTTCCTTGTCATCAGACACTGGACTCAATGAAACCGCCCTAGTGGACAAATTCCGCCTTGGATTAAGTGAAACCCTTAACGATGAACTGGCACGAGTGGGAGTTCCAACCTCCCTGGAAAAATGAATGGTGCTAGCCACTCAGCTGGATCTACAGTTCAGAGAACTAAAGCAGGAGCGATTTGAAACGAACCCTCTGCCCGATCAACGCTCCCAACCTGCTGGTGAGACCTATACCCCTATCCCCACCATGGACATAGAGGAACCCATGCAGATTGGAGCACTAAATACCATGCTCACAGTAACTGAAAAGGCCAGAAGGAGAGCCTTTGCTTCTATTGTGGCAAGGAAGGCCACTACATCAGCTATTGCCTGATGCGTCCTCCTCGCCCTAAACATAGCCATGTGGGGGTTCTGTATCACCATCCAGCATGTCCTCCATGGCCCCTTTATTGTTCAACTCTGCATGCTACTGGATTGAAAAGACCACCTAACCAGACCAATGGCACCATCACAGCCCTGGCTAACCCTGCTCCTGTGGCTACCTTCCAATCCTCAGCTTCTGTCTCCCCTAAAGTTTCCTGCTCCAATGCAGAGGATCTGTCCCCAGACTGTGTAATTGCCTCCAATGGAACCGTGGTCCGCAGGCAAGATCTAAAGCTGGGTTTGAACTCACAGCTCCAGCATCCCAGTCAGGTTCTCTGCCGTGCTGTCCAACCAGGGGCTTCTATATTTGTCTGCATTGTTCTGCCTCCTGACCCCTTGCCTGGATTGAGCAGTACTGATCCACCTGCAACCTTTTTTTCAGTTAGGGTCAGCTGCATCTAATTAGCAGGCTGTAAAAGCAAGCCCTGCCTGAAACCTAGCATCTGGTCATTTTGCCTGTTTGGTGTTTCCTGCCGGATCTTTGCTTCACTACTGACTGATTTCCTGGACTCTGACCTCTACCTGCTTTACTGACTTTGTTACTCCACTGCCAGACTTCTGCTTCTCGTCCGACCCTGCCTTTGGATTTCCCCTTAATTTGTACTGTGCTTCTGGTTTTTGCCTCCTTTCTGTGCCATCTCCTGCAACTGGGCTCCAACTCCTGGTAAACTGTTACATAAGTCCCCAGGTGACTGTTACAGTTGAGAAGACAACTTGTAAAGAAGCCATACTAGATTTAGTGTTAACAAATGGAGATTTGGTATCAGATATTACTGTAGGTGAAAGTTTAGGATCCAGTGATCATTAGTCAGTGTGGTTTAATATAAGAAGAATGACTGAGTCACACCACACAAAAACAAAAGTTTTAGACTTTAGAAAAACAGACTTTTCTAAAACTAGAATATGTGTAAAGGAGTAATTATTAGACTAGAGCAATATAAATGGAGTACAAGAGAAATGGGATTATTTAAAAGTCGCACTGCTGAAAGCAACAGAAAATTGCATTAGGCTTGTCAGTAAAAGCAAAACAATTAAGAAACCTCTGTGATACTCCACAGATGTGGCCAAAATCGTAAAAAAAAAAAAAAGTTAGCATTTAGTAATTATAAAAAAAAAACGTGAGGAAGATAGACAGATCTATAAGATTAGGCAGAAAGAGGCTAAGCAAGTTGTAAGAGCTTCCAAGTCACACACAAAAGAGAAAATAGCACAGTCAGTAATAAAAAAAAACATTATTTAGATACATAAATGAGAAAAGGAAAGTAAAACAAGGATTTGTTAGATTAAAAACATGACAAGGAAGGTATGTAGAAGAGGATAAAGGTCTAGCTGACTGCCTCAATGAATATTTTCGTTCAGTATTTACAAATGGAAATGAAGGAAAGGGGCCTCCGTTAGGAAAAAGGAAAAATTGGTAATTTGTTACATGTGAGTTTACAAAGGTTCTATTTCAACTCTCAAAAGTAAAGACAAATACGTTGATGGGACCTGATGGAATACACCCAAAGTTATTAAAAGAGCTTAGTGGTGTACTAGCAAGACCATTAACAGATTTATTTAACCAATCATCGTTAACAGGAGTAGTCCCAGAAGATTTGAAGTTAGTAAATGTTGTGCCCATTCACAAGTAGGGTAGTAGGGAGGAGTTGGGCAACTATAGGCCAGTATAATTTGATAGGGTAACTAAAATAATAGATCAGGGTGGTGCAGTAGACCTATAAATCAGGGAAACCTCATGTGTGAATCCCTGGTTTGGTATTTCATAAAATGAAGTAATTGAATGAATGAAATGTCTTCAACAGTAAACTGTTACGTTACTGTTGAACACATTTCATTCAATCAATGACTTCTTTTTATGAAATGCCAAACCAGGGTTTCTCACATTAGGTTTCCCTGATTTATATCTTTACTAAAGGGTTAAGCCCTGGGTGGAATTGGTACCACCCCCACTGACAAACCCCCGTCTGGGATATTTTCGGTATAGAGGTGACTTAGTCTATTAATTTTGGTGCAGTAGACATTGCTTAACTAGATTTCAGTAAGGCTTTTGACACTGTTGCATATACAAGGCTTATCAATAAACTGCAATCTTTAAGTTTGGATTCCAATATTGTTGAATGGGTAAGGCAGTGGCTGAGTTACAGGCAACAGAGGGTTGTAGTCAATGGAGTATATTCACCAGTGGGGTACCTTAGGGATCTGTACTTGGACCCATTCTCTTTAATATTTGTATTAGTGATATTGCAGAAGGTCTTGATGGTAAGGTATGTCTTTTTGCTGATGATACTAAGATATGTAACAGGGTTGATGTTCCAGGAGGGATAAGCCAAATGGCAAATGATTTAGGTAAACTAGAAAAATGGTAAATTACATTTAATGTGGATAAGTGCAAGATAATGCATCTGGGCGTAAAAACCCAAGGGCAGACTACAGAATATTTGATAGAGTCCTAACCTCAACATCTGAGGAAAGGGATTTAGGGGTGATTATTTCTGATGACTTAATGGTGGGCAGACAATGTAATAGAGCAGCAGGAAATGCTAGCAGAATGCTTGGTTGTATAGGGAGAGGTATTAGCAGTAGAAAGAGGGAAGTGCTCATGCCATTGTACAGAACACTGGTGAGTCCTCACTTGAAGTATTGTACGCAGTACTGGAGACTGTATCTACAGAAGGATATTGATACTTTAGAGAGAGTTCAGAGAAGGGCTACTAAACTGGTTCATGGATTGCAGGATAAAACTTACAAGGAAAGGTTAAAGGAACTTAACATGTATAGCTTGGAGGAAAGATGAGACATAAAGGGAATCAACACAGTAAAGAAGGACACTATATTTAAAAGAAGAAAAACTACCACAACAAGAGGACATAGTCTTAAATTAGAGGGGAAAAGGTTTAAAAATAATATCAGGAAGTATTACTTTACTGAGTGGGTAGTGGATGCATAGAATAGCCTTCCAGCTGAAGTGGTAGAGGTTAACACAGTAAAGGAGTTTAAGCTTGTGTGGGATAGGCATAAGGCTATCCTAGCTATAAGATAAGGCCAGGGACTAAAGAAAGTATTTAGAAAATTGGGCAGACTAGATGGGCCGAATGGTTCTTATCTGCCGTCACATTCTATGGTTCTATAATAGTAGGTACCGCCCTCAGATCTCCCTCTTTCTTTGCTGCTCCACAGTCAGATAAGTACCTAATTCTCTCTTTGTGGGTTTTGTGGGTTTTTGTTAAATTTGGTGATTTTGTTATTATTTGCTGTTATATAACATGTAATTTCAGTCTGTATTTACTATGTTTATAGTAGACTCTGGGTCCCAGACCAGCTGAAGGCTCTTTTTTTGTACCCCTATCCTCTTCTCACTTTCCTCTTTATCTTTCATCTCTACTTGAGGTTTCTGTTTTGGTACCTGCTGTCTGGTTCTGCCCTTGTATGGTTTGGTTCTGTTTCCTTTGGTGCCCCTGTGTTTTCCCTCTGTTTCTGGGGGTGTGGACCATTTTGGCATTCTTTTTTTGGCTCCCCTGTTTGTATCCGTTAGACCAGTGTGGGGCTGGCGTTTGGCAGTTTGCTTGGACGAACGCCTGACATGCTTGTTTCGGGGCTGCGTTCGGTTCGCGGACGCTATTTTGCATTCGCACTTGTGACTGGACGTTTGGCTGCTTTTACCCGTTCGCAGGTTTTGCCTTACTGGGTCCGTTTGGCCCACAAGGATGCTTCATTCATGAGCCTAATGCACCAGTTCGGTAATAGTTTTTGCCCGCGTTCGCGGGGGTTTTGCCTCCCGCGAGTCTCGCAAGCTTTGGGGACTGTGCTTTTCCTTCAGTTTTTTTTTTTTATCCTCCCCATCCTTCGTTTTACCTTGCCTGCCTAGTGTAGTTACTGCTGGTTTGGGCACTGGTGAGAAGTCTATTTACCTTTTTCCCTGTTTTTTTTTAGTTTGGGTGATTAACCCTTACTGTGCTGATTACTTTACAGCTGTTGGAGTATCAGTTAATATATATTTCTAACTCTTTAGTGTCGGTCATTGTATCATGCCTACCTGTTCACCTACCACTGGGGAGATGGATACCCCACGACCCGCGGCAGAGAACCCCGCTACCTTGGGCTTACTGCCCCCGTTGGTGGACCTGTCTGTCTTCAACGTTCAGTTATGGAGGCCATTATGGCGGCCATGGGGTCCATGTCATCAGCCCTGTCTCAAACCATCTCACAGGCCCTGCTCGCACGTCCGCCAGCTGCTCCATTTACTGACTCCACGGCATGCCGAGCGCGTCCGGCAGTGGATGATTCCGGTGTGGCAACAAGGAAGGCACTACGCAAGGCCAAACATATCTCCCCCTCTGCCTCCAGAACCCCTATGACTGACGTACCTTCGGTCGCCCCAAAAAGCATGTCCCATCCATGCAAGAGAGCCTTTCTACATCAGTCAGAACGGGCGCGGCGTTGATAATGTGCAAGAGCACAAAAAGAGAGCGACTACGACTCAGAAATCGGGTCTAGTGCTGAGGCTGGTGAGGCGTCTGAGAGGGATTCCATTTAGTTTGGTCTTGACCTCTTTTCCTCCGCTCAGAGGGGTAATGTCCAGAGGCGATCTTGGGGCTGCTCCTCCCGTGGACGTGGGGTATGCCCTCATTAACCCCTTACTCGGCCCGGAATTGCTCCACCACCTGAGGTCCGCTAAGTGGCTCCCTGAAGACCATGTGGCCCGACATCTTGAGAACTGGACACGACACCGACTCAGCAAGGCAACCTGCAACAAACTAAGGGCAGAGTGTACCAGGCCTGTAGTGCCTAACACACCGGAAGTAGACCCTAAGATGAGCCAGTTTCTGGCTAAATTGGGTTGGAACCCACGCAAAGGGCTGGATTCGGCACTTAGATCGTGCCAAGACAAACACCTTGATGTGTTTGGTCCACTTGCGAAATAGTTTGACTTGGCGGAGGACGACAGAGCCGAAAACCATATGGAAGGCCCGGAGGAACTCCGTGGCTGGGTCCAGAGAGCGATTTGCATCACCAGGAGTGTCAATGCCTCCCTGTCCATGGAACAGCGTAAATCCATCCTGTTTTAAAATAGAGCCCAAATTGGCCAATCTCGCCCTCAGAGTTAATTATTTGGTGATTCCTTTATTAAAGATCTGGGATTCTTCGTAGAGGCATTTACTGCCCTTGATAAGACCCAATCCTACAGGGGCGGGTATACCAGAGCCGGCAGATTCAGGGGCCATATGGCCAGCCGCAACTATTTTCAGTCCCGTGGCTCGGGACGAGGCTTTTTCCAACACCGCTCCAATGTACAGGAGACACGGACCCGGTCCCCCTTCTTCCCATCACACATTGATCATGGCGATCGAGAGGTTTCCGTGGACCGACCAGCTCAAGACGCCCATACGGTGAGTTTAAATACACCTCAAGTTTTTTTTCTCATGTTTGTGTAGGGGGCAGACTCCGTCATTTTTTCCCAGTTTGGTTGAAAATTACCTCATGGGTACATGGGTACTCGACACGGTTCGAGTTTTCCATATAGAACTCATGAGCACGCCTTGCGATATTCCAACTCCTCGGCCGATCTGTTTCTCACTCAGAGACAGCAGGTTGATCGACGAGGTATTGTCTGCCCTCCGCAACAACAAGGCAATCGAGGGTCAAATTAACGGCAAAAGGCCTCCTGGCGAAAGGAGAAACCGGGGCACACACTATGATATCCGCTAATCGACACCAGCTCCGGTATGAACCGATCACCCTGGAGGGGCCTACCAGCATGGCAGGCACGGGAGAAACGTTCGCTTTCCCGCCGCCGGGCACAGACGATAACTCACCTCGGAGCCCACGTTCCCCCCCCTCTGGACCGGCGGGGGTCATCCCGGGCCACCTCTGCACGATCCCCACACCAAGCAATGCCCAAGCAACACGCTCACCTTGTCTGGAGAGCAAACATGCAACCCCCAAAATGGCGGATGGCTCCCACGATGCAGCCCTAAGCACAGCCTGGAGGGTAACAGAAATGCGACTAAACAGCATATTCAACTCCTTCTGGGAGAAGCTAGAGGCCCTCACATGGTCCACTGAGCAGGAGCCACCGCCGGGAAACGCACCACGGTACCTGCCTCTGGATTACCCAGAGCGGAATGTACAAACCCCATGGCACTCGATCCCCAAGCCGAGCAGGCACACAGGACTGCCCACTCAGACAGCATGGACCTGGCGCCACACTAAGACCGAGAGCCACCAAAAACAAGCAACCAAAGCGAAAGGCGCACCCGCAGTAAAGTGCCGAAAATTACCTCACCCTAGTGCTGAGAACCAGCAAGGACCCTGGACCGGCGCAACCCACAGAACCAGAATACGAAAGCGGCGCACCAAGGGATCTAAACTGGCGGTATGGGCTGCCCACCCACACCAGCAATGCAACGACCCGCGAACGCATCGACCACAGATTTACCCACTGGGGTCTGCGCATTGCCCACTGGCCGGAATGATTTCCCACCATGGAACTGTTCACCCCAGCACCACCGGCCCACAGAGGATGAAGCACAACCCCATTCACTGGGAGACAAACGTGAGCCCACGGGGTGTGGGATGAGAGACTCATTACTGGGACAGCCGCACAGAAGCCAGGACCGTAGCCTCATACAGAGCAGCACAGACACAACTCTAAAGACTCACTACCAAACACCGTAGACCCAACACTGTACATGGGCACACTCCATGTCCACATATGCCTGACCGCAACACAAATGCACATACACCCAAACACTGGGGATCAGAGGGGGTCAATATTCTTATGCTTATCATGTGACGAACCTGCCGACATGACCAACTTTAACGCTAAAATGTATAACCTGACCGTAACTCTCATTATATCTTGCATCCAACTAGCGTAACTATCTCTATAACAACTGTCTACTTTTAAACGTTTGCCGATCTAGTATTGTTTCACGCAACTTGTTGTCTAGTCTAGACTTAACTGTATAACTTGAAGTACACGTAAAATACAAAATTTGTGCATGTACCTTCACAGCCATATCACTGTTACCTCATGTATGAAACTGCACTGTTTGCCTCGCTGTTGTGGCGATACAAGTTTAACCTGTTCACTCTAAGCGCAACCAAAATAAAGAATAAAAAAAAAAAAAAACAAGGCAATCGAGCTGGCCCCTCTGGACCACGAAGGGGTCTTAAGCAATATATTCCTAGTGGAAAAGAAAGGCAGGCAAATGCCCCATCATCAATTTACGCCCGCTCAATGCTATGGTTTGCTACTGCCATTTCAAGATGGAGGGCATCCATCTTCTGAGGGACCTACTCCTACACAGGGATTGGCTGGCGAAACTCGATTTGAAGGACACTCACCTGATGGTGCCAGTAGCCAAAACTTCTCGATCTACTTCGATTCCATTGGAAGGACCGTATTTGGCGCTTAACATGTCTTCCTTGTGGTCTCTCCTCGGCGCCCTGGTGCTTCACAAAGCTGCTGCGTCCGGTGATGGCCTGGCTCCGCAGTCGAGGTGTACGCCTAAACGTCTACCTGGATGACATCCTGATCATGGCGCAGGAGCGCTCCATCTGCAGTGGACCTGCTCAGCCGTCTGAGATTTATCTGGGAGAAATCCTTCCTGAACCCATCCAGGCGCATTGAATTTCTAGGTTTCCTCGTGGATTCTGATGAGGAATTGTTGAGCCTTCCATCCTCAAAGATTCGGATGATTCACAAGGAACTTTTCTCAGGGCACTCCTCCATCCGCGGATCACCCTGCATCACTTTGCACGGCTTATCGGCCTGCTGACCTCCTCTATCCAGGTGGTGTTTTCGGCCCCTCTCCATTACAGGGCACTCTAAAGGTTGAACATAGCTCATCTGCGAGAGGGCACGTCTTACACGGATCTGGTTACCTTGGATGGCAAAACGAGGGACTACTGTAGTAGTGGATCGTACACCTGACTGCATGGAACGGCAGGGCGATTTTTGGTTTACAAACGGAGTTCACCATAGACTCGGACGCGAGTCTACACAACCCCAAATCCTGGCTCCACATCAACGCATTGGAACTTCTGGCGGGTTCTTTCGCAATCCGTAGTTTTGCAAGGGACAAGGCACAGACGTGCATTCGCCCCCGCATGGACAACATGCAGCAGTGCGGTATGTCAACCACATGGACTCAGCTGGAGACCAGACCCGGCGGCAGAGGCAGTGGACGTTTTCCTGCAAGATTGGCAAGGGGGTCTCCTGTACGCTTGTCCCCCCTTCTCCATGATTCCACAAACGCTCCTTCAGGTTCGGCGCCAACAAACCGAACTGGTGCTTGTAGCTCCTTTTTGGGTGATGCAGTCGTAGTTCCCTTAACGTCTGGAGATGTCGGTGGACTGTCCCAGGCTCTTTCACGATCCGGCGGGGGGTTGTCATCCTCTGTTGGTAGACGGATCCCTCCTTCCCATGGCATGGCAGATTTCAGGGGACCCTGGGAAGTTCAAGGGGTTTCGGAGACTACTCAACAACTGTTGGCGGATGCATGGGCTCCCGGCACTAGACGATAATATGGGTCAGCTTGGTGAGCTTGGGCTGACCGGTGCCTGGCTAGGGATATGGATCCCATTTCAGCCCCTGTGACAGCGATTCTGGACTTCCTAACTTCCCTGTTTGATGCTGGCAGGGCTTACCGAACGATCAATCTGTACAAGTCTGCCATTTCTTCGACCCACCATGGTTTTGATAATAGTTCCGCAGGCTAACATCCTTTAGTATGTTGACTTCTACGCGGCTCCTGTATTTCTCGTCCGCCTAGGCTTCCTTATTCATCCACTTGGAATGTCTCAGTTGTTCTGTATTTTCTCTGTGCCTGGCCTTCTAACCGGGATCTTTCATTACGCCAGTTGTCGGCTAAATTGGTTTGTAAGTGCTAAGTTGTCTTGATGGTTGAAGTGGATTCTGGACCAAGCTGGTATCAACGTGTCTGCTTTTGATGCGCATTCTGTTAGGTGTGCCTCTGCCTCATTGATTTATGGCATCGGGCGCACGTTTGGAAGAGCTTATGAGGATAGCCGACTGGTCGCAGGAATCGACGTTTCTTGAATTTAATTTTCGACCTCTTACTCATGTGTTTTCTGTAGTGGTTGATCAGCTTTAAACTTGCAATATGAGCCTCCGTGTCTTGTAATAAAATTTTCCTATTACATGACTTAAAGTGGTGATTTTATTAAAGACACGGAGGCGAGTATTGTCCCATCCGCTATGAAGAAATTTCTCAACTTTTGTTTTTTGCAGTTTTTTTTTCCCACCCATGTTGTTCATTATAGGTGTCTGGACTCACTGGTATGGTAAGTGGGATATTGTATTTATGAGGCTTAGTTTTGATCGTGCCTGTTTAGAGTTTTGGGATGGGATCATGGGCGTCCGCAGGAATTTTTCCAGGGGGGGGCATAATTGTAATGACATCTATGCTCAGCTCCTTTTTGCAGGGCCGGACTGGGGCTACAAAGCAGCCTTGGAAATAAAGGTATGCCAGCCCCATAAGTAATTGTGCCATGTAGTGTGTGTGTGTGTGTGTGTGTATATAAATATATATAGATATATGTGTGTGTGTGTGTGTGTGTATATGTATATATATATATATATATATATATATATAATATTTAAATATATATATATATATATATAGAGAGAGAGAGAGAGATTATTGGTATGTTTCTTTTTCTAGTTCAAAACATTGGTAAAAATTTAATTATACAGTAAGCATACATGCAGACAGACAATCTCACTGACACAAGCACACAAACTCATTGATACACAGGTCCACAGACAGACAGACAGACGGACAGACAAACAATCTCACTGATACATATAAGGTAATTTACTTAAAAACACAAGCTCACTGATACACACTTATAGGCTCACTGACAGACAATCTCACTGACACCCACAGACAAGGTTGCTGGTAAACAAACACACACACTTAGTACAAACTGACACTCACACGGTTACTACAGACAAACTCATTGGTATACAAACACAAACTTACTACAGACAAGCCTACTATCACACACACACACAAACGCTCACTACAGACAAGCTCACTGACACACACATGTGCACTACAGAAAAGCTCGCTGTCACACATGCTCACTACAGAAAAGCTCTCTGACACACATGCTCACTGACACACATGCACATGCTTATTATAGACAAGCTCACTGACACACATGCTCACTACAGAAAAGCTCATTGACTCACACATACATGTTCACTACAGAAACGCTCACTGACACACATGTTCACTACAGACAAACTCACGGACACACACATGCTCACTACAGAAAAGCTCACAGACAAGCTCACTGTAGTGGGGTGTCAGGGCCAGTAGTGGGGTGGGTCTGGGTCTGTAGTAGGGGGGTCATGACCTGTGGTGGGGGTCAGGACCTGTAGTGTGGGATCAAAGGCTGAAATGGGGGGGTCAATAGAAAGGGTAAGGGTAAATAGGGGGGGGTCATGACCTGTGATTAGGGTCAGGACCTGTAGTGCATGGATCAGAACTGGTAGTGGGGGATCATAGGCAATAAAAGGGGATATGGGGCTGTAGCGGGTGCTTAGTGGCAATAGTGATGGGTTAGGGGCTGTAGTGGGTGGTAAGAGGCAAAAGTGTGGGCTTAGGTCCAGGTGAGAGAGCCCTGGACTGTGGCTCTGCCTAAAACTGACCATAGCCTGGTTCACTAAACAGTGAACTGGGCTATGTGAAACTGATAGCTGCTGTGGTACTATCTGTGCGGTAAATATATATACAGAATGTGAGTATTTATCCCCCACACTTGTCTTTGTCACCACTTACTTTCTCAATATCACTCTACTTCCTTTTCTCCTCCCCCCCAGCTGTACATCTGCCTCCATTAACCATTTATTAATATCTTCTCAAACCCCCACTTTTATTTGTTTTAACTTACCTTTCTTGAGTCTCTTCTCTCTTTCTCTCCACCAGCCCCTGAGCAGCATGCCTCTGCAGTAATGCTGTCCACAGTGTTTCCTCCTGCAAGCAGCTCCTCCTAGCAGAGCTTACTACAGGTGCTGGGAGCACACAGCATGCTGTAGAAGGAGGAGGGGATGTCTTTTGATCTCCCTGCTGATCAGCAGCAGGCTTTTTTCCTCTGCACCCCCAGTGAGCTGAGAAGGGCTGACCCTGGTGGAGGAGGCAAGCTGAAAAATCCAGGGGGGCAAGTGCCCCCTCTTGCCCCCCCTGTGGACACCCATGGATGGGATGTTGTTCAGTTTGATATGTGCATTACTGCCTATTCTGGCATTGATGTTGGTCTATAGTACCGCTTTAACCCTTGGGTTCTTATTCTTTTTGTTTTCATAGCATGATCTGGACCTGTTTGATGGCTCTTTCATCTGCCTTGGAGGAGCATTGTCTTGTTGGAGCTGTTCCATGGATGTTCCGGATTGGTTTCCGGTTGTCAACTAAGTGGTCCTAAGTGGTCCTAGATTCTGGACTTCCACGTTTTGTTTGCTGATGGTTTCTGTCTGCTGGTTTTTCCTGTTTGCCGACCTTCTGTTATGGTGTGTCGCATCTTCAAGAAAGAGGGAGATCTGAGGGTGGTGCTTACTATTATACTAGGACTTGGCTGGGAATGGCCTATGCTACTATGTATGCATTATTTTTCATTCTGTTTTGTATTATTTGCTGCTATTGGTGGACAGTAAAGAAAGGGATATGCAATGTGAGCCTCGCCCCGCCTTCTAAATACACACACATTCACTGACAGACACGCATACACTAGCTAACAGACATACACACTCACTAACAGACACATACAGTCACTAGCAGACACACACATTCACTAACAGGCACGCATACACTCTCACTAACAGACACACACACTCACTCACTAACACACTCACTAACAGACACACACACTCACTCACTAAATGTCAGACCTTCCGGCATTCGCTAACCGTGGACTTCCGGGTTCTCGGAGCGCGGCCACTCCCCCTCCTATGACGCGGTCGTTCCCAGGATTCATAGAGAGACCGCGTCAACACCACAGTGCTGGATCAACTCGAAAGCTCCCGCGAACTTCAAACTGAATTATTACTACTTCTACTGTGTATCGGACCCGGACTGTTTAATCGTTTACCCTCCTTCTCCTCTCCTACGACCTCGGACTGTTTTTGGATATTCTCTTGCCTGCTGCAACCTCGATTCTCTGTGGAATCTCTATCACCAATTTGGATTATCGCTCCTTCATAAGTTAAGTAAACCAGATCTGCTCAAGCTGGTTATATAACCATCCTAATTCTATGTGGTTCGCTATCTGCTCCACCTAACCTCCTAACCTTGTTTCAACTACTAATTAGTCATCTGCATCCTAAATTGGAACTTCTCGCTGGTTGTGTTAAAATTGCCTTATCTTAAAACAACTTCAACTCCGCTGCTGTTTATAACCTGCCAGGAATTAAGGAGACAGTTCAAATTGATTATCTTTTTTATTTAAAAGCAATAAACATTATCAGTTTCAGAAATCTGCAGTTGTTTCCATCTTGTCAACAATTGAGCATTACAGATTGATCCAGCCTAATTAATGGATACAGCAGATCTCACTTCTGAAATCACCAGATTAAACCAAAGAGTGGATACGCTTACTCAAGGCATGCAAGATCTACAGATCACCAATGAAAGAATCCTTACTTATGTAAGGGACTTGCAAACACATACTCCTCACACAGTTACACACTCGGCTAGTGACCCTGCTGTCTCCAACCCCGAAAAATTCTCTGGAGACAGGTCCCAATACCGAGAGTTTATCAATTCTTGCAAGTTGTTGATTGCATTAAAACCTCGATCATATCCCACTGAAAGATCTAAAGTTTGTTCTGTTATTTCATTTTTGAGAGGTGAACCCATGGCCTGGGCTCATTCCTTTCTTGAGAATGATGATCCCATATTGGATTCTCTGGATGAATTCTTTGAAGCCATGTCTCTTCTTTACGAAGACCCAAACAAACAAGCGACTGCAGATTTAACCATTAGAACACTGCAGCAAAGAAACAGGCCTGTCGAAGATTACATTGCTGAATTCAAACGATGGGCACCAGAAACTCAGTGGAATGACATAACTCTACGTAACCAGTTCCGTATTGGGTTATCTGAAGCTGTCAAGGATGAGCTCTCCAGAACTGAACTACCTACTACACTGAATACACTTATCCAACTGTCAATCAGCATTGACAGAAGACTTAGGGAAAGAAAAGCTGAGAAATCACTCACTAGCTCCCTATGGAAAAAACCCTTCACCTCTTCAAAGGCACCGGAGAAACCTATAACTCCCGCTGAACCTATGGAAATAGGGGTTGTGAGAAGTCCTCTTACTCCAGAAGAGAGAACCAGAAGAAGACAAATGAACCTCTGCATGTACTGTGCTTCACAAGAACATGTGGTCCCAGACTGTCCCCTATTGAAACGTCCCCGAGGTGGTAAGCATGGTTCCACCACAATTGTTATGAGTGTGCTTCCCTCTAAACCAATCTCTCATTTCTCCTCTGTTTCTCTCATATTACAGTGGGACAAAGAAAGAATTACGACTAAGGCCATTATCGATTCCGGTGCTAATGGGGTGTTCCTGGACTCATCCTTTGTTACAAAAAATAAAATTCCTTGTGTTCAAAAACGTAATTCCGTCTCTGTCAGAGTTATTGATGGCTCCTTAATCTCCTCGGGGCCCATTCGCCTTGAAACTGTCCCTTTAAGGACTACTACTAATTATATCCATTCTGAATTTCTTGTTTTTGATGTCATAAATTCTCCTCTTTATCCAATAATATTAGGGACTGGTTACGGACTCACAACCCACATATTACATGGGCTCCTTTCTCTCTCACGTTTAACTCTGCATATTGCCAGGGAACATGTCTACAACACATCCCCATTTTGCAAGTTACTGGGGAATCCACTATACCTTCCAGCTATTCGGAGTTCGCTGATGTGTTCAGTAAAAAGGAAGCAGAGACACTTCCTCCTCATCGACCCTATGATTGTCCGATTGACCTTGTTCCTGGTGCTCCTATCCCTTTTGGACATATTTATCCTCTCTCTGAATCAGAGTTAAAAACCCTCAAGGAATACCTGGATGAAAACCTCCGTAAGGGGTTCATTAGACCTTCCTGTTCACCAGCCGCTTCCAGCATGTTTTTTGTAAGAAACAAGGACCAGACTATACGGCCAATCATCGATTACAGGTCTTTAAATAAAATAACTATCAAGAATCGTTACCCTCTTCCCCTGATCAATGAGTTGATTGAAAGATTAAGAACAGCTACCATCTACACTAAACTTGACCTTCGTGGGGCATATAACCTTGTTAGAATCAAGGCCAATGATGAATGGAAAACGGCGTTCAGGACCCGATATGGTCTTTACGAATATCTTGTCATGCCCTTCGGGCTCTGTAACGCCCCTGCAACCTTTCAGCATTTCATTAACGATATCTTCCGAGATCTCCTAGACGTTTGTGTCATCATTTACTTAGATGATATTCTCATCTACTCCAACAACCTTGAAGAACACAGAAAACACGTGAGATGGGTATTATCCAGATTAAGAACACACAAATTATACGCAAAACCAGAAAAATGTATATTTGAAGTCAATGAAATCACTTTTTTGGGATATGTTATCTCCCCTCATTCAATAAGTATGGATACCTCCAAAATAGATTGCATTGTCAACTGGTCTACTCCTACTAATACTAAAGACTTACAACGTTTTCTGGGATTTGCTAACTTCTATAGGAAGTTCATTAAAAATTACTCCAATGTTGCTCATCCCCTCAACCTGCTCAATAGCAGTAAACGGTCCTTTGCTTGGAACGATAAGGCTCAAGCAGCCTTTGATGAATTAAAACGGAGATTCACAAGTGCTCCCATTCTCCAACTACCTAATCCTGGTTTTCTCTACGTCATGGAAACGGATGCTTCTGACACAGCTATCGGGGCTGTCCTCTCTCAACACCAAACGCCTCAAGATCCTCTCCATCCAGTAGCTTTTTTTTCACGATCTTTGTCTCCTGCTGAACGAAATTATCCTGTAGGAGAAAAAGAATTATTAAGTATTAAAGCTGCATTCGAAAACTGGCGTCACATACTTGAAGACACACGCACTCCTGTAATTGTTTATACAGACCACAGGAACCTTGAATATCTTCATTCCAACAAAACACTCTCTGCCAGACAAGTACGCTGGAATCTTTTCTTTTCCCGTTTCAATTTTCAAATCATCTACAGACCTGGATCCAGAAACAAAAAGGCAGATGCCCTGTCCAGAATTCACCAAGATCTTCCTGTAAACGAAACTCAACCACCTAAAATCATAGGTATTATTTCGTCATTAATAGATGATATTAAACATCTTAAGGAAGAAGATCTTGAACTTCCCAAACAAAGCAATCTATCAAAAAAGGATGGTATCTACTACTTCAAAGACAGGTTATACATTCCTCCCTTGCTTAGGAATAAAATACTCTCTTTGATTCATGATTCCCCTCTGGCTGGTCATCCTGGTACAAGGAAAACACTGGAGCTATCTAAAAGATATTACTGGTGGCCTCGCCAGGATAGAACCATAGAATCTTATGTCAAAAACTGCCCAACCTGTCTGAGATCAAAATCTGACCATCATCCACCATTCGGTCAATTATTAAGCCTACCTGTTCCAGAAAGACCTTGGCAGTCCATCTCAATGGACTTCTTGGTAGAACTCCCTCCTTCGCAACATCATACCACCATTCTGGTAGTGGTAGACCGTTTCACCAAGATGTCCCATTTTATTCCTTTGAAGAAATTACCCTCTTCATCTGAACTTGCAAAAATATTCATCAATAACATTGTGAAACTCCATGGTCTTCCTGAAGAAATCATATCAGACAGAGGAACACAGTTCACCTCCAAATTCTGGAATGAGATGTGTTCCTCCCTCAATATTCAACGTAAATTATCTTCAGCCTATCATCCCCAAACCAACGGACAAACAGAGAGAGTTAATCAATGTGTTGAACAATACTTGCGGTGTTATTGCTCTCACTTACAAGATGATTGGATCACGTGGTTACCAATGGCAGAGTTCTCATACAACAACTCGGTACACGCTAGTAGCAAAATGACTCCATTCTTCTCAAATTTTGGATTCCATCCCTCTTCATTTCCTGATCAAGGACTTCCTTCTTCTAATCCATACGTCTCCAACCATAACTCTTTCATGTCTGCCCTCTTCCTCAGGTTACGTGATAACCTTAGAAATGCATCATCTGCTCAGAAAAAGTTTTTCGATACTGCTAGACGACCTTCCCCTACTTACAAGGTTGGTGATCTAGTATGGCTCTCTTCAAAAAACATTGTCACCAACCGTCCCTCAAAGAAACTGAGTTCACTCTTCCTTGGCCCTTTTCGTATATTGTCGCTTATCAACGAAAACGTGGTCAGATTGAAACTTCCACCTACCATGAAACTACATCCAGTCTTCCATGTGTCATTGCTTAAACCACACCACTCCGACCCTTTCCTGAGGGATGTTCTTACCACTCCTGATCCTATTCTGGTACAAGGTGAAGAGGAATACGAGGTCCAGAGGATTCTAGATTCACGAATCCATCGTGGTTCCTTACAGTATCTTGTCCGGTGGAAGGGCTACGGAGTTGACGAAGATTCATGGGTGTCGTCCTCCGCGGTGCATGCTCGTCGACTTGTCAATGCGTACCATGCTCGCTACCCTTCCAGACCTCGTTGACAGCATCCGGTGGCTGCTTCTTATGAGGGGGGTTCTGTCAGACCTTCCGGCATTCGCTAACCGTGGACTTCCGGGTTCTCGGAGCGCGGCCACTCCCCCTCCTATGACGCGGTCGTTCCCAGGATTCATAGAGAGACCGCGTCAACACCACAGTGCTGGATCAACTCGAAAGCTCCCGCGAACTTCAAACTGAATTATTACTACTTCTACTGTGTATCGGACCCGGACTGTTTAATCGTTTACCCTCCTTCTCCTCTCCTACGACCTCGGACTGTTTTTGGATATTCTCTTGCCTGCTGCAACCTCGATTCTCTGTGGAATCTCTATCACCAATTTGGATTATCGCTCCTTCATAAGTTAAGTAAACCAGATCTGCTCAAGCTGGTTATATAACCATCCTAATTCTATGTGGTTCGCTATCTGCTCCACCTAACCTCCTAACCTTGTTTCAACTACTAATTAGTCATCTGCATCCTAAATTGGAACTTCTCGCTGGTTGTGTTAAAATTGCCTTATCTTAAAACAACTTCAACTCCGCTGCTGTTTATAACCTGCCAGGAATTAAGGAGACAGTTCAAATTGATTATCTTTTTTATTTAAAAGCAATAAACATTATCAGTTTCAGAAATCTGCAGTTGTTTCCATCTTGTCAACAATTGAGCATTACACTAAAACACACACACACTCACTAACACACACACATTAACACACTCACTTGTGTTTTTTTTTTTTTTTTATTCAACCTCCCCAGCCTCCTTATCTTTGGGAATGCTGGGGGCGAGGGTTCTCCCTTTCCCTGGGGGTCCAGTGGCTGCTGGACGGACGGTGCTGGCGAGGGAGCATTTTCCCCTGAGCTCTCTGCTCAGCTCCCTCGTGCGCCGCCCGCAGAGTGATGCTGGGAGCCGGAATATGACGGGCGGGCGGCGCGCAAGGGAGCTGAGCAGAGAGCTCAGGGGAAAGTGTTCCCTCGCCAACGCCACCCGCACGGATTTTACCTAGCCGCCTGCCTGGACTGTTAGCCGCAAGGCTAACAAGACATTTGCCCTGTGCATTTGGGGGATGCTTTTTTTGCCGCCCAAGGCAAATGCCTTGTTTGCCTCGTAGCTAATACGTCACTGGTATTACCCTTAAGGACACAAGCCATTTTTGCTGTTTGTGTTTAAACGCAAGTTGCATCTCTGTTATTTATTGCACCAACACATATTATATACCGTTTGTTAGAGGGATACATTCTCATTAATTATAAAAACAAATGGCAACATTTTTTTACAAAAACAACCCAAAAATGTTTTCCCCACAGTTTTGGCAATAATAGCATGTGCATAATATGCCCAGCTTAGAAAAAGTAATTCAAAATAAATTAATTTATGTGTCTTGATTTATGGAGTACATAATATGTATAGGATTTCAGCTTATTTTGAAAGTGACAGGTCACAAAATACAAGGACTAAAATAAAATTTAAATTTGCTAAAATTTTAGAAGTTGGTATGTTTGTCATGTAGGTTTAGTAGCCATCACAGAAAAAAAATTGCCACACAAAAGTATATATTTATATAAAGTAGACATCACAGGCTATTTACCTAAGGTTAGTTTGACACTTTTTACGTAGCCATTTCATCGCCAATCTCTGCTAAATATTGGAGTAAAATTGTGTTTTTTCTTTATTTTGGCATATGCACATATAACAAGGTTTTTGTAATGTGTATTTCGTAAAGCTGGTGTGTGCTATTCCTGCACAGAACCCCATATAATGTTCAGCTACATCTGCAGAGTATAACGATACCCCATTGTATGCCTTTGGCACTATTCTGTAAAGCTACAATGCCATATAAGAGACAAGGCTATTTCAGTTTCTATTGTTAGAATTTTCATAGATGGATTTGATGGGCCTATGTCTCATTTTAGACTATTATAGCAGTGTGACTGTTCAAATAACCCCACAAAGGGCTTTCATTTGATAAAGCAGACACCCCAGGGTATCTTATATGGTGTATATTGTGCCTTAACTTGTCACCATTGTTTCACCAATTTATGTCAATGTTTGTGGTGAGGGGGGAAAAAATTGCATTTTTACATATATGTTGCATTTTTGTATTTCTTACACTTGATATGTACCACTGTCATAAAAAAACAAAAGCAAATTATGGTAAGTTACATCTTCTGAGTTAAACAATATGTCCAATGTATGACCTAGACACTATTTTGTGAAGTTACAGTGCTGTAAAAGAGACATGACAAGTTCAGGTTTTTAAGTGTGATTTTTCATCAAGGGTTTTGATGTGTTCCTGTCCCTCTTTGGAGCACTTGAGCAGGCTACATATTCCAGCTACACCATTAAGGCATACCATTTCTTAAAGAAGACATACCAGGGTATTTGAAAAGGCATATTTTGAACCTTAGTGTGGGATCATTTTTCCGCTAGCTTGTACCAAGTGTAGTGGTAATAAGCATTTTTTCTGACTTTTTGACACACATAGTGAGTTTGCAGAGTATATTTTGCAAACCTTGATAGCTGTAAGCCATAATTATCGCACTTATGACAAATCACGGCTTGAACTATCTTACTTTGCATGTTATGCGTCTATCTCATATATTAGTTTCCCCTTTTACGTTGCATTATTGAAATAAATGAACTTTTGCACGATATTCTAATTTTTCGAGTATCACCTGTATGTTGCTCAGCTATGTTGTCTGAGTACAGCAATACCCCCATATGTACCTTTGCCAGGTATATGTTGAAGGGGCACATTTGAGACGCAGCCATTCAGTTTTTTTTCTAACTTTGAAGTTTTATGCTGTGTCCCTGTTCCATTTTGGAGTAGTTTAGCTGGTTGGTTATTCAAACTTCCCCAGAAACACATACTATTTATTAAAGAATACAACCCAGGGTAATTCAAAAGGCATATTTTGAACCTTAGCGTGGGATCATTTTTCCGCTAGCTTGTACCAAGTGTAGTGGTAATAAGCGTTTTTTCTGCCTTTTTGACACACAAAGTGAGTTTGCGCAGTATATTTTGCAAACCTTATGTGTACTACGACTGTATAATACTTCATATGTTGCTCAACTATGTTGGCTGAGTACAGCAATACCCCCGTATGTACCTTTGCCAGGTAAATGTGGACATTGAAGGGGCACATTTGAGACACAGCCATTCCAGTTGAATGACATTAAGGGGTTAAAAACAGACAAGTCAAGGACACATGTTACATGTCATGTGTCCTTAAGGGGTTAAAATATCTGCAAAACAATGCATCTTGCATGTAAGGTCATTGAGCAGGGCCCTCGTTCCCTCTGTTCCTGTGCGTCCATTTGTCTGGTTACAAGTACGTGTCTGTTAGTCCACCCATTGTACAGCGTTTTGGAATTTGCTGGCGCTATATAAATAATAAACTAATAATTAAAAGGAAATGGTACTTTGGCCCTTTTCATAAGTGAACTAAAACCAGAGTGGGAAGTTTACAGCTTCTGTTTCTTGTTAGGTTTATATTTTTGAAATTTACACAACTGGGGATTTATCAAAGTGTTCTGAAAAGTGATGATTAAAAGGACACTTTATGCACTAAAATTACTTTAGCTTAACCCCTTAATGTCGGTTGACGGACCCGGTCCATCATGCCGGGATTACATTTTATTCCAGAAGTTTGGTCCTTAAGGGGTTAATGCATTATGAATATAATGCAAAGAAAACAATAGCTGCCCACTTAGCAGTAAAAGAGGCGATCTCCTTCAGTTTATTCTACACTATAAATCACATAACTCGATGAGAAAAGCATAAATCTGTTGGGAATTATTTCTTAGATTGATCTAGATGTGAAGACATTTACTGACGACAAGTACACTTTAATGGATTTGCAAGCCATGTCGTGTTTCTAATTGTCACAGTCTTCCCAAAGATTACCATGGTCATCGTCCTTGTATCTAGATCAATACTTGTGTAAATAATTAAATCTGTATGAGTGGCTAATTTATTTAACATCATGGAGAAATTATCTGGATATTTACAAACTCGATTGTTTTAGGCTAGCATTTTACTGAATTTAAAATTTTATAGAGGAACATATGTATACATTTCATCCCTGCTATGGTAAATGAACATATTTGCAAGCAATGGCCTAGGCAGGGCCGATCCTGGATGGGTGCACGGGTTAGATGTGGCAGAAAGGGAGCGCCAAGAGCACTCAGTGATGCTCCTAATTGAATGGGCTTGGCGTTGGGGCAGCACTGTGAAATGATTCTTGCGCTCCCACCTTGCCTCCTAATTGATCATTTGTGGCAGGCTGGCACTGAGAAAGCGTGTGGCTTTTTAAGGGAACCAATGCACTAAATCAGCAATTAGGAGCGCCGGGTGTCACCTGACTACCCAACACTCAGTAAACACCAGACATCAAGGGTCATCAATCTGTTTGTAAGCAGAGCCGGTGCTACCTTCACCTAAGGCTCTGTAAGGAAGACATTTGTCTGCCGCTTAGGAAGGAAGTGGGGGGATATGAAGAGGGGGAGAAACATGGGAGAAAGGGGGCAGTGAATAATATGGAAGGAAGAGGATGTGTGAGACATTTAAGGAAGAGGGGGTGAGAGACATGGAAGGAAAAGGGACAGAGAAACATGGAAGGAAGGTGGGGATGTGGATGGAAGGGGGAGTGAATGATATGGAAGGAAGACGGGATGAGAGACATGGAAGAGAGGGGGGGACAGAGATGGAAGGAAGAGGGAGACATGGAAGAAAGGGGGGTAAACAGAGAAGGAAGGGGGAGTGAATAATATTAAATGAAGATCGGGTGAGAGACATGGAAGGAAGAGGGGGTGAGAGTCAAGGAAGGGGGGCGAGAGACACGGAAGGAAGGTGGAGTAAGAGTAAGAGACATGGAAGCATAGTCTGGTGCAATTTCTAGTGCAGTGGGACATGCTGTGGGATCTAGTGCTGTGGAAAGAGGCAGTAAGAGTGAAATAGTGCAGAGAACATGGTGTGAAGAGGAGTGGAAGCGGTGGAGTGAAACAAGGTAAGGGAAAGCAGGTGGACTGGGGACAGGGGCAGCAAAATTTATTTTTTCCTAGGGTGGCAAAAATGCTTGAACTGCCCTTGTCTGGGAGTGTGTGTGTGTGTGTGTGAATGTGTATATGTGTGACTGCATCAATATGCTTGTGGGTGTGTGCATGACTGTGGGGCGGCAGCCTTTAAGTCTTGGATCCAAGCAGCACAATGTCTTGGGTTGGCCCTGGTTGTATGGTACTTTCAGTGCACCTAGGGGTCCGCTCCCCTCCTGCCTGACACTGTATGTAGAGTGGATGAGTGGTCTGTAGGTAGATGATCTTCTGTGTCCTCTTGCCAATCTGTAAGGAAATGCTAATTGAGCACAATATCCTCTACCTGCAGTCCACAAAAAAATGCTAAATAAAGGTACATAGAGTCACAAAGATGGGTTGGGGGGACATAGAGACACACAGAAGGCTGGGGCTGACAAAGACACACAGTGGGCAGTGGGGGACAGACGCACAGAAGTGCTGGGGGGTTAAATAAAGACAGAGGGCTGGGGGGACAAATAGACATACAAATGGGTTGGGGGACAACAAAGAGGCAAACCATTTTACTACTCTTTACATGCTCTTGCGGGATGTAGGGGAACAAAATTGGTGTGGACTGTCTGACAATGAAATTAGTTAAGGTAAAGGTGATTTTGCGCGCTATGCAAATGCTCTTGCCTCCTCAGTCTACACTTAATACACACACTTTTTCTCTGTCCCAGAATGGATAACATGAGCTTCTGCCTGCTAGTAATAAGGTAAGGAGAGGAGTGGGCCAGGAAGTGCTAGGGGACAGTCCTTAGTAAGTGTAGAGCTAGCGCATCATTAGATGCATTTATGTCAAACTCAGGGTGCTATCTGCACAGTATGCCCTTG
The DNA here is from genome assembly GCF_036172605.1 of Pelobates fuscus. Taxonomy (NCBI): domain Eukaryota; kingdom Metazoa; phylum Chordata; class Amphibia; order Anura; family Pelobatidae; genus Pelobates; species Pelobates fuscus. The sequence goes on from NC_086322.1 coordinate 231,779,684, forward strand.
GTTGGTCATCCTGCATGATTAGCAGGTAGCCTGACGTGCATTCATGCCAGGCTGACCATTTAATTCTTCGTGCAGACACACACCCTTTTTGGACATGTTTGTCTTTTTGGGCGGTTCTGGTTACGTGATTCACATCAGTGGTCCACCCTTTTACCCCGCCCCCCCAAATCTTGCTTTGGAAATGGAGACATTAGCATAGCTTTCTTAAAGCTATATTCAGTGAATTTCCCTCCAGCACCACGTCCACCAGCTTAACGACGATTGGGAGGTTTAACTGTTTTAGTGTTTTCTGTCGATAAAATTCTGTAATTAGGCCCCTTATTAAGTGTCAGCACCAGACCCACTGAGCTCCTTATCCGGCTCTAGTCTGAGTTCACTCAATTGGAAGAAAGACAAGCCACTATGTTAAGTATTGTCCCCAGAGAGGTAGGTTGTTTAGTTATATTAGGTATCAGCTCTATTTCTAATCTTCCTATCTGCCAGCCCGATTACTGTAGAAACATCTATGTTTAGACTGGATATTTGTAAAGGGGAGGAGTCAGTAAGATGACTATGCCCACCTGGGGGCGCCCAAAATATTCTGCACCCAGGCATCTGTGACCCTAAGATTAGCCCTGGGCATAGGTGACACTAACAGGGTTATTCACTCAAGTGGGAATTCAAAATGGATTTCAAAGTGGGAATTCAAAATGGATTTCAAAATTTAGGCCAACTGAAAGCATAGTTGATTTAGAGAATTTTCCCAGTGTAGCTATATACTGGCCTTACATTTGAAATTCACGTTCTTTAATTTCTATCTTTAGTGAATAAACCTGTATATTTACAACTTGGAGAAGTTGTAGTTTAACTATTCAGGCAACACATTCTATAGGGAATTTCCAGCCATTAGAGGTTTATTGAATAACTCTGACAGTAATGTAGAGTAGACTGTAATGTGACTTGCTTTAGTGGGTGAAAAGGATACAAATCACTGTTCCATGAAAAATATAAAATTCTGTGAAAAATATTCAGATAATTACAAGTGAATATTTGATTTAAGCTGCTTCATCCAAAAAGCACACAATAGATGGAAGCCAAATAAGTTGGCACTATTGGTGATGTTATATCTAGAAGCATGTGAAGTGCTTACAGATGTAACATATTGCCAACAGTGCCTTAGTATCAGCTGACACTTACCAAATAAAATTAGCTGACACGTATGCCTTTGGCATAGGAAGTGTGTGCTGGGGGTAGTGTATACACCCACAGATAATCGTGTAGGTGTGGGATGATTTGGGTGAGATCCACCCAGTGATAAAGGGGTAAAGAGTCCTGCCTTCGAAATAGTGCAGTTGAAGGTGGGCTGGATGATGTTGGCTTGTTCGCTCTCTGATTGTATCTTAATTCAGCCAGCCACTGTGGGGCAGCAGTGAGTCTTAGGAATCTCTTTCCCTCAGAGACAAGGAATGTGCAAGTAGTGCAAGCCGGTGTGACAACATGAAGGATACCAGTGCACCATGTAAATGTGGTAGGCAGGTAGAAAAGCAGATACCTGAAACAATAAAAGGGATTGGAAACAAAAGGTGGAAGAGAGCTAATATTAATAAGGGAGGGAGAGGCGCTGAAATATTAGAACTGGCTGAGATATGCACATGGAGAGAGAAACACAGAGGGACAACGCTAAGAGAGAGAGATTACATTGAAAGCGATTGCAGAAGTTGATAGAACCTAAAATGTTAAGGAACAGAATGAGTTGGCACACAATTTAAATACTTCATACAAGAAGCATTGGAAAAATATCAATAAAAAGTGTGTATAGCTGCTGACATAGCCCTGGTCAGGGAGGATATGATGCACTGCAGACCGTGGAAGTCACGAACAGCAACATTTAAGATACATTGGCTGATCTTCGGAAAGACATGGACCACTACAAGCAGACCAACATAACTCTGAAGAGCAAAGTAGCTGCATTGGAGGACTCCGGTCACAGGAAGAGCTCCGATGAGCATGTTCCCTCGCTGCCCGCCGCCCGCATTTCGCCTTCCGCTTCCCACTTTGGGGGGGGGGGGGGCCTCAAAAGTGGCCAGCTCTTGAGCCCCCCAGGAAACGAGGCAAACAAGGGATCTGCCTGGACGTTTGGGGGCGGCTTTTTTTGCTTTTTTTGCCGCCTCCTGCATAGTACTGCCCAAGGCAAATGCCTTGTTTGCCTCGCAGAAGATACTGCAAAGCACCCACAAGGCGGTATAAAAATATTATCTACCTATTTAGGAAAGTTGCCTACGAACTAAGAACATCAAAGCACCCAAACTAAACAAACTCCTGCACCCACGTGCCTATTAGAGCAAAATAATAAGAAAAAAAGGTGTGTTTCAGCGCTACACTGCACTTTAATCTAGGGATAAAGATTTTATAGGGATCCTTTCTAAAGCTTTATTTATATTAATTGCATATTAGTAAGTTACCCATATGCATTTGGATCTGAAGAAGACATTTAGCATCTTTCAGTTTCTAACTATGGAGTTTGAGAGATGTCAGTACAGGAACATTAAGTCTACAGGGAGGAAGATTTTATACAACAGATTTAGCATGCTGTGGGCAGATTGTTGATTTGTGGTGCTTCATAGTGGACATGTTTGGGACACAAAGAATAAAAAACTCATGAACCACTTTTACATTAGGAATGACCCTGAAGGCAAAAGGCTGGATGGTTTCTTTTTTTTCTTTTTTTCCCTTTTATTAGACAATTAAAATACAAACATCTTATTCAACTTTTTGAAATTACATATATAAAAATATATTGATTAATATGCAAAAGAGTAAGTCTCTCTTGGTTCCCTTTTTTTATTTTATTTTTATTTTTAAAATTTATCATTTTTAAAATTGATCCAGTTGAGGCAAAACAACAACAACTGATTGGCATGCAGATCCCTTTTTTTTGTATAGTAAATATTTTCAGGTATATTCAGAGCTGAAATAAATAGTGATATCATGGCAATTTAGAGGGAAAAAAATCATTCTTATTTAACCATTCTCCCCTCTTTCTTTTTTCTTCTTTGTTTCCTTCTTCCCTTTCCCTTTCCTTTCCTTTCCCTTCCTTTTTTTATTTTTATTTTTTTCCTTTTTTTTATTTCTTCCCTTTTCCTTTCATTCTTTTCTTTTATAATAAACAGTTTATAGTTAGCTAAGTAGTAGCTCTTTTTCCTTGGGCATTGTAGCTATATTCTGACAAGCTTTAACCAAATTATTTCCCATCTTTTTCTTCCTTAAAAAAAGAGTACATCAGGGAACAAAGATAATAGACGTACTCGACTTCTAAGATGAAGAGTTTTTGGAATAATATATTAGTTCAATGTTAATAAGAAATAGAATGTAAGATTGATTTTTTTTAAAGGTGGGAAGTTCATTATATCAGGATACTTTAGCTATCCTTAAATTTGTTTAGTTAACCATTTATCCCAGATTTTCTTATGTAATTTCTGTCTCGCTAAGTGATATTCTTTTTCCATTAGGCATTGGTGAGATATCTGATTTTTAATCCTCAACACTTCTATTTTTCCCTGTTTTTTCCATTGCCTTGCTATCGTTATTTTCATTGAAAGTAATATTTTTATTGTCAGAGCCTTATTAGAAGGCAGGGCCATCTGCAACAAGGGGCAAAGGGGGCAGTAGAATAAAGTGAAAGGGGCCCTGGGGGAATTTTAAAGGGCCACGGGTACCTGATTAAATTGTTGCAGGCTCAAGGGGCAGCTGCTTTGGGCCCCCCAGGAATAATTGGGTCCGGGGCAGCTGCCCCTTGAGCCTTTAAAATTCCCCCAGACCGGGCCCCTTTCACTTTATTCAACCGGCCTGCTGGGAGGAAGTGAGTTCAGGACAGGTCACTTCCTCAGAACTAAAAACGTGCTGTGTGGGTAGGAGGAGAAGGCAGCACAAGCAGAGCAGGAGAGGAGCTGAGGAAGCCTGGAGCCCCAGACTCCCATCAGCCTAGGTCAGCCAAGTCCCACTGGACTCCAGGGAAGTCACCCTTCTGCATCAAAAGTAAGTAAACAGGAGGGTGGCTAAAATATGTAAATTGTCATTTGTATATGTATGTACCGGTTTATATGAGTTTGTGCATATATGTGTGTGTGTGTCAGAGTGTATGTCAGGCATCTGTGTGCCTATGTTTGTGTAGCTGTATGTCTGTGTATGTGTACTTGTGCGTCAATGTGTACCTGTGTGTCAGAGTGTATATGTACCCATCTGTATGTGTACCTGTTTGTGTATATGTACTTGTGTGTCTGTGTACCTGTATGTATGTGTACTTTTGTATCAGAGTGTATGTGTACCTGTGTATATGTGCAAATGTGTGTCTCTGTATGTGTACCTGTGTGTCAGAGTGTATGTGTACCTGTATGTCAGAGTGTATGTGAATATGTACCTGTGTGTCTGTGTACTTGTGTGTTAACATGTACTTTTTTGTCTGTATGTGTACTTGTGTGTCAGCGTGTATGTGTACCTGTGTGTTTGTGTATGTGTACCTGTTTGTGTATGTCTGCCTATGTGTCTGTGTACCTGTGTGTGCTTGTGTACATGTGTGTCTGTGTATATGTACCTGTGTGTATGAGTACCTGTTTGTGTATGTTTACCTGTGTCAATGTGTGCCTGTTTGTGTATGTTTACCTGTGTGTCTGTATACTTGTGTCAGTGTGTATGTGTACCTGTGTGTCTGTGTATGTGTATATGTGTGTCAACGTGTATGTGTACCTGTGTGTCAGAGTGTATGTGTACCTGTGTGTATGTGTATCTGTGTGTCTGTATGTTTCTGAGTGTGTATGCATAACTGTGTGTGGCAGTGCATACACCCGTGCATTCCAATGCCAACACTGCATTTGCATTCCAACGCTAACACTACACACGAATACACCCCTGTCACCCCCCGCACACACAAACACACAGTCACTCCCCCCACACACTGTCAACCCCTACATACTGTCACCCTCCCTCACACACTGTCACCTCCTTCAATCTGCTACACTCAAATTAACTCCCCCAATCCTGTCACACTCACCCATGCCACACTCACCTCCCATCACTCTGCCATACTCACCCTATCACATAAACCCCTCTAATTCTGTCATATTAATCCCCCCAACCATGCCACACCCACCCTGTCACATAAAGCTACCCTAATCGTATCACGCTCACCGCCCATCACCTTGTCACACTCCCTCCTCCAACCATGCCACATTCACCCCAACTCTGTAACACTCACCCTCTAACCATGCCACACCACCCTGTCACATTAACCCCCCTAATCCTGACACACTTACATCCTCTTACCCTGTCACACTCCAACCATGTCCCGACCACCTCCTAATCCTCTCACTCTGTCACACTCACCGCCCAACCCTGTCTCATTCACCTCTTTGGCCCTGTCACACTCACTTTTCCACAGTTACCCCTTTTCTCTCCCTGTCACATTCACCCCTGAAGACAGTCATCATATGCACACAGTCATGAAACATAGCTGCGCCATAAACACATTGCACAAAGACCACAGGAAGCCCACCCCATACACACAACACATTGCAAACAGTTACCCCACACACATATGGCCCTGGACACAAACATACACATGGTCACAGAGACATACATTTGAACTCAAGGACATTTGAACACAAGGGCACTCACTGTCAGACTCACACTCACACAGTGACTGTGATAGTTATTTATGAGCAAAGGGTGCTAGGGGGGCCAAGCAAATGCTTGCCCAGGGTCCAATCTATATTAAAGACGGCCCTGTTAGAAGGGATTAGGTTTAGTTCTGTTTGATTACACCATTTAGTTCTGTTTGATAACACCATAATAGAGTTTCTAAATTATCAACTTCTGCTTAAATGCTGTTCTATTTTATACCAATCTTGATGTTATTTGTATTATATCTAGTAATATCTGGAAAGTATATACTTCCCTGTGTTTTCTTTCGGTAGAAGTGATATTTGGATATACGCGGTCTTTTATTGACCCATAAAAACGTTTCTATAAGTATTTGAAACTGTTTTCTGTATTTAAACGGTACTGTTAATGGAATCATCCTAAAGTTATAGGACCAGGTGGGTAATATCTATGATTTAATTACATATTTTTTTCCCATCCAAGAAACAAATGCATCCTTCCAGATCTTTAGTTTATGGGATAACTCTTTAATAATAATTAACTTCCGCCAAGTTTTCTATTTTATTAGGGATTGTTATACCTTGGTATTTTAACCCTTCCTGTGGCAATTGAAAGGCATACGTTTGTTTTAATAAAGCCACATTTTAAGGCTTGTTTTTTTTCCAATGTTTAATTTATAATTAGACATTTTCCCAGAATATAAATAAGGTTTCTAACAGAGTATTAACCGATATTTTAGGAGACCTAATTGTTTAAATGATGTCATCTGCATATGCAGATAGTTTACATTCTAGATTATTTATTTTCACTGCTTTTATATTTACTTCTTGTCTAATCTTTTGAAGTAAGGGTTCTAGAGTTAAGATATATAGCATTGGAGCTAATGGGCAGCCTTGACGGGTGCCATTTTTTATTTTAAAGCTTTCTGTAGAAATTCCTTGACCTGGTATTATTGCAGTTGGTGAGGAATATTATTATTGCATCCATCATAACATTTCCAAACTTAAATTTTTTTTAAAAAGAAGACCCAGCTGACCCTGTCAAAGGCTTTTGCAGCGCCCAATGACAGGGCCAGCATGGGGATTCTTATAGACCCTACTTAGTTAATTATATCCATGATTTTTCTGGTGTTATTGCTCGCGTATCTATTTTGAATGAATCCCACTTGGTTTTGATGTGTTAAAAGTGGCATTATCCCTTTCAATTGTTCAGCAAGTATTAAAGAATATATTTTTGTGTCACAATTAATAAGTGATATGGGCCTATAATTCATAACTCTAGTCCTATCTTTATCTTCTATTGGGATAGGAACTATCTTAGCTTGTAACATTTCATTAGGAAAGGTTTTGGAAGATATGGAGATATAAGCATTTTTTGATAAAATAGGTTGGAAAATCTATCTGGGCCTGGGGTTTTATTATTTTTTTAATCAGTCTATTGCTTCTTGAACTTCTTCAGTACTAAATGGTGATTCTATTTTAGATTTTTCTCTAAGTTAAGAGATGGTGTAACGGCACCCCGGGCATAAAGGGGTTAAACCGCCGTTTAGTCGATCTTCCCCTTCCAGAGATACAGGCACAGCTACTGCAGAACACCAAACTCCCAAACTGAATACAAGGGAATGCTCCAACTCCCGAACTGCATACAAAATAGCACTCCAAACTCCCGAACTGGAACCTCACGAATAGCTGCTAGCAGACGAACAGGAAAAACACCCAAGCAGCTTACACTCCTGGCAATCAGTCTCTAACAGCATACAGTAAATCCCCCCAAAGACGAGACAGAGCTCCGTGTTGAGGGTCAAGCAGTGGTCTGGTTTATTCAGGGCTACCTGCCCAGTATTTATGCCTGGTGGACACTCCCCTAGGGGACCAGATGGAAGACTGTAACACAGACAGACATGTATCATATTCAGACACACAGAAGTAAAACATCCCCACAATGCATCCTAATTTCCCTCCCTCTATCCTGGAGATAATTGGGAAGTAATCCAATTATCTCCCAGGACAGAGGAAAAACTCCATTATACACGTGGGGACACAAAGACAGCAAAGTACTTTAAAATATGCAAAGTTACATTTTATACATAAAATACAGACATGTCACATATCCCCAGATAGCTGGGATCTGAGCGCACATAACTACCGAATAGCGCTCAGATCCTATACACACAGTTCAATTGCCATAGAGCCAAAGTCTTTGATTACACGAATAGGCCCCGTGGCATAGCTATCTGGGTTAAAACAGTCACATAGAAAACGTTCCGATCAATCCAGCGTTTGGCTAAACCGCCACGAATAGAAGCAAAGAGGCTGGTGGCTCAGCGGTGTTCGCGCAAATAAGTGTCCGTTTCCAGTTCCATAGTTTGGGCACTGAACACCACTGGCCGTTCGGGACTTTAAAATGGCCGCCGCCACATGTTCGGCAAATGAACAAAGGCCACCCAGCATTTGTCAATTAAGCTGCGGTTAACCGCAGCTGCTGGGAGGTAAATTGCCGACACACTCCCAATACAGGTGGTCCAGTCAATTGGTTGTTTGTTCGGTAAATTGAATCTACCGAACGCCGGGCAGAAAGTCACGAACAAGCCTTTTCTGCAGGGGAAAAGAAGGCTTTTTAACATGGTGCCATAGTGCAGAGGCAACAGGCGGGCAACCAGACTTCTCCAATGCAATGTGGCGAGATTGGTCTCGTCACAGATGGTAAATTGAGCTTTTTTTAAATATGCCTTGTAACGGAACCGCTGGCACCCCGACCGGGTACCCTCCGCTGACGGATGCTCCTAGTGCTTTCCGAGGTCTCCAAGCACTCCACCAGACACCATAACCACTGTAGACTCCCATGAACCGCCGCAGCTTGGTTGGGGTCTCGCCACGCTACCCACTCTGGACCCAAGACCAGGGTCTAGCTTCCAGTAGATGGACCTCTCCGAATTCCAGAGAGCAGGCACAGGAACAACTCTTAGCAGAGCTCAGCGATAATACCCTGGGGAGTATAGTGATTATAGCAATCCCCAGAGTGTAGTTCTCCAATCCCCCAAACATGAGCCGAAACTTCATGAAGGTACAAGATGATCTGAGGTGCTAGCACACCCAGTCTGCTTTTATTTCCATCTTACACATAAAAGACCGCCCACAGGGGCGGGGTAAAACAGCCAATAGCATAACGGTTACAACCCACAAGTTCCCTCCCCTCAGATAACCAGTTAACATAATTATTACAGCCAGGGAAAATACAGTTTTTATACATGTGCTATAACTTTAAAACCGTACATCCAATCTTCATAACAATTACATATATGAACTCAGCACACTTCAAACATAAACCCTTCCAAAATCAGCCAAATCCCTCCAGTGTATCAAAAGTTAGCTGGGAGTCCTTTATGACCGACCGCAAGCACAATTTCCTGCCCAAAACAGTTCCATAGATTTGGGCTGTGCGGTCGGTCAATTTCATGCAGAAAAAACGACTAAGTCCCATTTCAAACGGGACTTAGTCTCTGGAGCTGCATGTTCAGTATGGAAGAAGGTAAGGGTCAGCGGTGTTCGGTAAAATGTGTAGCCGATTTTAGTTCCACAGAATCTTTAGCATACACCGCTGACCGCATTCGACTGAACAAAGATGGCCGCCGCCACGTGCAATTAACCTGCAATAACCTCACAGCCTGGGAGGTAAATTGCCTGCACACGTTAACTTCTGGGTGGTCCGCCTGTGTGGTACTTGGTTCAGGAAGCCCTATTTACTGAACCAAGTGGGAGAAAGCCAGGAACAAGTTATTTTACAGGTCTGGGGACATAGTCTTAAAGGGACATTGTTCACCAAAGTTACAATATGTCCCCAGACAGTTCTTAAAGGGCCAGCAGCAGTACAATAAAATACCATTCACTGTGCTTAAAGGGCCAGCAGTCGCACAATAAAATACAATATGCCCAAATATAGTTCTCTAAACGTACCAATTTTCAAGGGGCCATAGTCAGCAGGTAGGAGGCGGGCAAACAGGCTTCTCCAATGCCCAGTGGCGAGGTTGGTTTCGTCACATGCCTCAATCCCTTTCCTATTCTGTGTGTTAGATGGAATATTATTGTCACATCCTGTTCCTAGCTGCAGATCATTCTGGCAATGGCTTTTGGTATCCAGGACTCTTTTTACAATTCTTGTTTAGTTTTTCTTGGTTTTCTATTCCATGTCTGTTTTTTTCTTTATGCTGGGTTCATTCCTGTATTCCATTCCTGGAATTCCCAGTCTCCTGGATTCCTTTATATGTTTGTTTTATGTTGCCACACCTGCTCCTTTTCCATGATTCTTTTTGTTTCAGTTGGTCCCTGCAGGCGGTTGCTACAAGTCCTCTGCCTTTTCTTTTCTTTTTTCTTTTTTTTTTTTTAAATTCTTTATTTTTGCATGTGCATATAAATTACAGACAAGCGTGCAGGGCCACAACAGCAACTGTAAGCATAATCATAGCATTCCAATGGGTGGCATGTTGGTACAGCACATTTTTTTTTTTTTTACATGAACAGATAGATTACCGGCATATTTTTGTTTAAACATTAGAGTGCTGCTGAGTAGTTTTAAGTTTAGATATAGTATAAGATTGTGTCTGCGAGTTATAAATAGGCTTATGTAGCCACAGTAGGAGATACAGGCTAGTAATACATATCAAGCATTTGAAAGGTAACAGCTAACAGCACTATATCTTGTAGAGTCAGCATAGTTTCAAGGCAGTTAAACAAGCATTATAAGGGTGTCTAAAGCGTGAAACAGTTAGTTAATAGTTTTTAAGAAAGAGAAAACAAGCTAGGAAAATTTTTAAGGCTTATGAATATATAGGCAGACTAAATAGTGACCGCTAGAACATACACATGAAATTACTGCGTGGCTGTAAGGTACTGCAGTTTTACATTGCTCCCCTCCCCCACTCAATCTCACTATCAAGCAGAAGCACACACTTGAGTTAGCAGAAACAGTTAAACATCAACTGATAAAACTAAAAAGTAGGCTACTCAGCCATGTATCATTGGTGAAGGTGGGGTGGTCTGTCCTGGGCGCCAGCCTTATGTGTCAGTATAGACAGGTGGTCATTCAGCCTATACCCCTGCTGGGCTGTGGGCTTCCATGTGGGGATAGTTCATGCTGGGCTTCCAGCGGCTTGTCCTGCGCCTGATACCCTGTAGTTGGTGGTTGTTGGTGCGCTCTGTTCCATCTTGAGGGCCTGGGCTTTGCTTGGCGCGGTCGTGGCTTGTTGCTGGTCTTGGGCTGCCGCTGGACAGGGGATGCTGTTTGGAGGGTTAACCAACTGGGGGGGGGGGGAGAATGCAGCATTGTGTCTAGAGCTCCGGCCCTCGTTACTGGTAGAGGTGAGGTATCTGTGGTACCGCTTTTCGCTGTGCATCCCCCCCCTCCTTCTCTCATCAGCCTCTGAGGGTGGGTGTCTCTTATGGGCCCCGTTCTGCCTACTCACTGTGAGGTGCCCGGCATGTCTGTTTCGCGGGGATCAGCGGTCTGTGTCAGGCGATGCTTTCACACGCGGCCTCCGCCATCTTAGATTGAGGCGTCAGGCCATCTCTGCGGGGTCTCCGAGTGCGGCCACGAGGTGCGGACTGGGATCACCCCCCCGGGGGGGGGGGGGGGGGATGGCGGGGTCGGATTCGTTCCGGTGCAGCGTGACTTTCAGGCTCCGGGTGGCAGCCGCCAAGAGAGCTCCCGCCCGTTGCGGCAGAGAACTCCCCTCCGGGGGACTAAAACCCCTCAGGCAAGCCTCTCCCCGGTCCGGTGGTCCTCAACCATCGAGGGTCGCAGTGATGGGTAAGTTGGGTGATTTAGAGCGTTGTAGTAGGCTTTTAGGGTCAATGTGTGCGGGAGCTGATCTTCCCTGCGACCGCTCCGCTCGGCGGTCCGGCCCCGCCCCCCGTCCTCTGCCTTTTCTTGCAGGTAAGTGCTGCGTGTGTTTTATTATTGTTTATTTAGTCATGCATATTTAGGCAGTTAGTTTCCGACCTTAATTGGAGTACTTTGCAGTAGTTGGTGGGCTGCATACATCTTGGCCATTTATGTATGTCTAAATCTCCAATGTTTTTCATATATAGTACTTAGTTATGTTTCCTCTTGTTTTGCCTATTATTATCTTGTCTTGTTTTATTTTGTATTGCCAGTCCATGTACAGTCCTGTCCTGTTCTGCCCCTGTTCTGTTAATGTTTCCCTTATGTATTGTGTACATGTTCTGGGTTTAGCTTTCTATCCTTCTCTGGTTCTGGGTTCTACTAGTTCTGTCTTGTTTTCATGTTTGGTGCCTATCCTAGCCTTGCTTTGTTTCTGTACTGGATACATTCCTGCTGCAGAGTCTCCCTATTCAGCTCCTGGGAGGTCTGCTTATTTCCAAGATTCTAGTTCCTGGGATCCGCTGAAGCTGCATCAGGGTCCTGGTATGTCGCCGCACAAACGCTGGTGCCCAACACCAGGGGGCGTGCGGTTACCCTGCACCAGACCCTGCTAATCCACTTCCACACTGTGACTCCTACTTTCAACACTAGAGAGAAGACAGTAAAAAAAAAGATCAAATGTCTTAGTAAATTTGACTGATACCATAAGTATCGATATATATTTAACTATTTTCATTACCAATCTCTTGTACCCTTACTAATCTATCTTATACGTGTTCCCTTATCCATAATAATTATAATTTTCAACTTATAATTACTTATTATTTATGTTAGTATGTGTCGTATTATATACCTTCTCTTTATTCTTATACCCCTTTCTTTTTCCTCTATTGTATATTTTATGTTTTATACCTGTATCTATTTATTCAATTTGAAATCTTTAAACATAGTGTTAAGTGTATAGTGCCTTATTCATGTACGAAACAGAGAAAGAGAAAAACAAATTAACAAAGAATAACATTAAGGACATTTTTTTTAAAGAGATTATATCATTTGTATCTATTTTCTTTATTCTCCTGACTTTCACCACCCTTTATAGTTAACCTTTCTTTCTTTCCTTTGAACTCATCTTAAATTTTTAATTTTGACCAGTGCTGTTTAAGTGAGTATCAACCCATTTTCTGTATTCTTTAACTTCGTTAATAGTATGGGATTCATATTTATATTGAATGTAAATCTTTACAGGGTATCCCCAATTATATTTTTTATTTTTATCTCGTAGGGTATCTGTTGAGAATTTATATGATTTCCTTTTTGTTCTAGTTTAATTTGATAAATCTTGAAACATTTTTACGTTACCAAATTTGTAATTTTCTGTGCTGAAGGTTTTAAATGCCAAATACATTTTCCGTCTAATAAAATAGGTAGAAAAGCGTATAATTATATCTTGCGGAATATCTTTAGGAATAATTCTAGGTTTCTGAAGTCTATGTGCTCTTTCAATGATATTTTAATTTTGGACTTCCTGCATTCCCATTTCTTTAAACAAATCAATTTTTTTTTTTTAAATGTAATTAGTTTTTTTTTTTTATTCTTTATTTTTGAAGTGCAGGTGATTACAAAGCATAGACAGACGCCACAACAGCGTGCTCTTATATTTAGACATAGGCTAAACAGTGGCATGAAGGGTTTGCACATTTTTGTTTTAAAAGAAACATAGTAAGCTAGGCACACGTGTCTAATCAATTATAAACTATTTACATTAAAGGGACACTATAGTCACCTGAACAACTTTAGCTTAATGAAGCAGTTTTGGTGTATAGAACATGCCCCTGCAGCCTAACTGCTCAATCCTCTGCCATTTAGGAGTTAAATCCCTTTGTTTATGAACCCTAGTCACACCTCCCTGCATGTGACTTGCACAGTCTTCCATAAACACTTCCTGTAAAGAGAGCCCTATTTAGGCTTTCTTTATTGCAAGTTCTGTTTAATTAAGATTTTCTTATCCCCTGCTATGTTAATAGCTTGCTAGACCCTGCAAGAGCCTCCTGTATGTGATCAAAGTTCAATTTAGAGATTGAGATACAATTATTTAAGGTAAATTACATCTGTTTGAAAGTGAAACCAGTTTTTTTTTTCATGCAGGCTCTGTCAATCATAGCCAGGGGAGGTGTGGCTAGGGCTGCATAAACAGAAACAAAGTGATTTAACTCCTAAATGACAGTGAATTAAGCAGTAAAATTGCAGGGGAATGATCTATACACTAAAACTGCTTTATTTAGCTAAAGTAATTTAGGTGACTATAGTGTTACTTTAACTGCAATGGGTTATCGACAGTGTAGTAAGCTAGTCAGCTTTGTCTAAACAGTTATGCATTGACTACATTGGGTTGTCTACAACATAGAAAACTGGGCAGTTATGTCTAAACTATTTTATACTATTTGTATAAACTACATTGAGTTATCAACAGGCTGTAAATAGAAAGTCGTTGGTACAGTGAGCGTCACACATTGTGATAAAGCCCCCCAATGGGCCCCCGGGTATGTCATAAATGTACCCTTCAAGGGAGAATATAACCACATCAGAACATCAGAAATATACTCATCAAGTAACGGTAGGGGTAGTGGTATGATGCCAGTCAAGGAAATTTGCAATGCTCTGCTCCCTGGTCAGCCAATTCCCCGCTGGGGTGCTTCTGAGTCCAGCGTTGAGAGACTTGTTGTCCGAAGACAGCCAGGCCAGCGGAGTGAGCACTGCTGGTTTGGTGGTTTCTGTGAGTCTATTCCCTGGGACCTCTGAACCCAGAGTGTGTCGATGTGTCGGCTCGTTGGATGCCTCGATGCTGCTCGTGTTACTGTGCCAGGCGGGAGTGCGCTCCGGGAGAAGCTTGAGATCCTTCCTGCGAGTTCTTTTGCCTGGCGCGCCTCGTGGCACTGTTGCGGTCTGCCCGAACTCTGGGAGGGCCTGCCGTGTTCTGCCGCACGTTTGGGCCTTGCGCTTGTCCGCCCCTCCGGCCGACTCGGGTCAGCCTCACCCCGCTGGGGCTCCTGCTGCTCCCAGGCTCGAGGATGAGGAGGTCTGCAGCGCTTTTTGTTAAGCCGGTTCCAGGAGTGTGCTCCAGAGGTGGCCCCTTGTGGGTGCTTGTCTGCCGTGATGGTGTTATTAAGGTGAGTCATGGTGTCCCGCCGCTTGTCCCTTCGGGGCAAGCAGTGTGGTAGGTTCGTGGACAAAGTCTCTGGCGGAGAGGGGTTCATGCGGGCCTCGAGTTTCTGCCAGAAGGCTTGGAATATTTTGTTTAGCCGGAGCTCCGTCTCATGCTCTGCCTTGCTTGTGTCATCGGTGGGGCAGCCGGCCATTTTGTGAGCCACATGGAGAGTTTGTTTGGGGTTTTGCTGTGTTGTTGCTTGATCATAGCTGTACAGGGAGGACTTATGGGGGTAGACCGGGATAACCGCCACCGATCCAAGGGGGGGGGAACAGGGGCTCTCGTGCTGATTTTCGGCGAGTTGACTCACTTTTTGTATCTTGTCTTTTTTCCCCTTACTTTATGCTTGTTTGTTTTCTTCAGACTCTATACTCCAATGATCAGATCTCTTTCACCGTGTTTCTTCACTCTCCTCTCTCCTCTCTTTTTATTATGTTTTTCTTAATGTTTGTTTGGAACTCATTACACGTTCTGTCTCTTATTATTTAAGCCTCCGAGCAGCTTCAGAAGTGCCGGAGCTCAGCAGCGCATTTTGGGTCGTATTATTAATATTATTATTATTATTACCATTTATATAGCGCCAACAGATTCCAAAACGCTTTACAATATTATGAGAGGGGTATTTAACTATAAATAGGACAATTACAAGAAAACTTACAGGAACAATAGGTTGAAGAGGACCCTGCTCAAACGAGCTTACAGTCTATACTCTCTGTCACTTTTTACTTTTAGTCGGCGTTCTTACTCTCGATGTTCAGCAGTATTCAAAGGTTTGCTTGGGTTTCTCCCACTCGTACCTAGACGCCCTGCCGCTCCAGCGTCTTACATCACAGCGTCCCAGCCTGCTGAATGGTTTATTCACTAAACAGTGTGAAGTGATACACTTAAAGCCAAGTCGGAAAGTTCAGTTGTAACTTCAACCGAGTTGAAGAATGTGTTTTGAGTTTGTTGAGTTCCTTCTTGACTCCATAATGGCAATCAGATCTCTCACTGGGTCTACAAGCTGTACCCAGATATGTTAATTATACCATCCACTATTGTTTTCCCAAAAATACATTCAGACTTTGAAAAAAATCACTACAGTATCAAATTAAATAAATTTTTCTTTAACAACCTTTATTGTTCGTACTGTACCCTTTTACATTTGTTGTAAGCAATATACGTTTCCCCCCTTATTAGTTGTGTGGTACATCTCTGATTTTTTTTTTCCATTTCCATAATATCATTTTTTTTAATATAGGGTAGACAGCTTGAAGCTTTAGCAGTATGAGCACCTCTTCGGTATATCACTATTTTTTTTTTTAAATTCTTTATTTTTATTTTATGAAGGTGCAAGTTGGTACCACCTGACCTGTATTGCCCAAACAGAAAAATCAGGTCTAAATGGACATAATAATACAACAATGTCTTGACAGGTAATAACACAGTTCAGATACAGCATCCATAACCATATGCATGTTCATGTATGTGAGTTAGGGCTGCGCATTTAGTCTAGCACATAGGTTAGCATGACTCATTTTAAGTTAGGTATTAACAGTGAGCGATGCTTCAAGAAGAACTGTATGTGCCCCCAGGATAGACTGTCCGTTGCAGTGTGGTCATGGAGTTAATTCCCGATGTGGGGGAGGCTGTGAGTGTATGTGGAATGAGCAGCACTGATCATTGTTGTTCAGTCTAGGCATGTGTGTCGAGCAAGGTTAGCGAGTCTGTTAGCGAAGGTATGTCCGTGTTTTGCTTGGGAGAGTCCGGTGGGCTCTCCACGCCGTATCAGCCCGGACGATGCTCTATGTCAGTTAAGTTAAGTTAGGGCACCGCCCGGTCGGTTCATGCGTTCCTTTGGTTAGAGGTTGGGACCGTTGTTATGGTAGATCGTCTTCTAGTTGAGTGTGTCCGCTTTAAGAGGTGGTATTCCCCCCACCAGGCCGACAAGGGAGTGCCCCCTATGTATTATAATGCTCTCTGGGTTCGTCCTCTGTTGATATGCTAAAGTCAGCGGGTATGGTAATGGGATATGTGCTGTGCCCTTCCCCTCTACTCTCCCTCGTCCGCTTCCCTGCAGTGATACAGTTCCTCGTAGTAACCTATTAATAAACAGTACAAAGTATGCAACGTAAATGCTAACAGGTCTAGTGTAAGAGAAAAAACAAACACACAAAAAAAAGCAAATAAACAAACAATTATCCTTGTCTTTAGTTATCATGCTTTAGGAAAGTTCCTCTTTTTGTGTAGAGAGTCTCAGATCATGCAAGTCTCGTGCCATACTAACCCTCCGTTCTCTCTTATAGCCTGGCATACTCTCAAGCATAACAAAAGTGTAAACAATTGTAAAAAATATTTTAAAAATTAAAAATTAAAAAGCAAAAGGGTCAAAACTGGAGGCAAATTGACATCAAACTTTGTGGGTATTATAAGACCAGCAGTGAGTTAAAGTAAGTTCTGTGTCTTGGTGAGTCCCGTGGGGTGTTAGCGGTGTGAGTGGTACTCATGCTCCGTCCGCCGCACCAGGCTATGGTGGGTTCAACAGTCTCGTCTTCATATGTGACGCTCCCGTCTCGGTGGTTCGTTTTTGCGTTGGGTTGGCCCCATCAGTTCCTCGGTTCGTGTCTGCTGGCCATGGTAAGTGAAGTGCCTTCAGGAATTCTGTTGGATCTTCTTGTGCTGATAGGGTTAAGACAGAGTCCCCTTTGTTGCACTACTAGAGTGCCCGATGCTCCCCATCGATATCGGATTCCTTTTTCACGGAGCTCCCTTATGTCAGGGTACCTGTGGTCTCTACCTCCGAAAGAGGTAGAGACTTAGCTGTTCCTCCATCCAGACAGTCTGATGGCTCCCTTCCCCGCGGTCTATCCGGTCATGCTAGGCCGGCCGCGAGGGAGTGACTGCCTTTTACAGCATCTAGGCAGGAAGTAGTCATCAGGACACTCCCCCGGAACAACCTGTCAGTCAATGGCTGCAGGACCAATCAGGACGCCTTGGAGGCGTGGTTACTGCTCTGAACAGGGTATTTAACAGAGCTTCTTTCATTAGCTCATTGCCCTGTCGTGGTTCTAGCTTGTTCTAGTCACTCAGTGCTTGTGTATTCTATTATCCCTTTTGGTTTTGACCCGGCTTGTTTACCTTACTCTGCTTATCTCTGTTACCCTTGATTCGGCTTGTCTCTCGCTTACCTGTCTTCTGTTACCCTCGACCTCGGCTTGTCTTTGACCATTCTATACTGTACTACTTACGTTAGTCCGGCCATTCTAAGGTCCGGTATACGTATCTGGCTACTGTTTGTACTCTGCGTGTTGGATCCCTGTCCCGATCCTGACACCTTGTCACTGGCATGAACCTCCGTCTCTCTAGAAGGATGTTGAAGGGTAGGTTGTCATATATTCGGACAGAGCAGCCGTCCACCATGATGGTAGGGGTGCTCCGCAAGCGAGTCAATATTGTGGATTTTATGGAAACATCCCTGGTAACAGCGATGTCCCTAGGGGCATCGGTGGGGCAGTAGGGGCCTTCCGTACCCGGAATGCAGATGTGATGGGCAGAGCTCCCGCTGAGGATTTCACCCCCAGTACCGCTGCCACTTCATTGGTAAAGTCAAGTATGGTCTCCAAGCCCACTCTTTCCGGTGCCCCGCGGATCCTGACATTCCTTTTGCGGTGCCTTGCCTCCAGGGATGTGACCACTCTGGTGAGTCCCTGGAGCTGCCGGGACATAGTCTCCAATCGGGCCTTCGTTTCCGTAAGTTCTTGCTCTCTTTTCCTTCCCTTAATTCAGCCGCGCTGATCCCTGTGGTGAGACCGTCTACCTCGTTGCGCACTCCGGCTAAGTCAGCCTCCCATACCTCCCGGAAGTCTATGAGTAATTTTTTGATGTCCCCTTTGGTGGAGGCTGAGGTGTCAGAATCGGAGTCTTCACTCCCGTACACCGTGCTCATGGCTCTCGGTGTTGCGATGTTGTCCTCCTCCAGGGACTCCTCCGAGTAGTATACCGGCAAGCTCTCACTGGACCCCAGGGAAGCCACCTTTCTGTACCCAAAAGGTAAGGAGACAGGAGGGTGGCTAAATATTGTTTGTTTTTTGTTTTGCTTATTTCTGATATCACTTGAAGTGTTGGTGTTTGTAATGTAACACACAGGGAATAAGTACATGTTAAAAATCCTAGAAGAACCTGACAGTTCCCTATTAAATATAAATTTAAAAAGTATTTATTTTAACATATTATTGCATCAAGTGTTATCAAAGGCTGTACACCATTTCCAAATGTCACTTTTGCCAAATTCTGGACCAGGGTATGAAAGAACAGAGTTGAGACATTATATTGGCCAAGGTTGCTGGGAGTTGCTGTCCAAGAGCTGCTAGAAGGCAGAGATTAAAATATGTAAATGTACACATATATGTGTGTGTGTATCTGGCTGTGTTTATGTCCTTGTGTGTATCTGGCTGTGTTTGTCTGTGTGTCAGTGTTTCTGTGTGTATGTATACCTGTGTATGTGTACTTGTGTGTCAGTGTGTATGTGTACCTGTGTGTGTGTTTGTGTGTGTGTGTCTGTATGTGTCGGTGTGTGTAAGTGTGCATCTGAGTGTGTGGTAATGCATACATCCCAGCATTTTAATACAAACACACCAGTTTGCTGAAACACCAATACTACACACGAATGTACATATGCATTTAAAACACAACTCTACATTCAAACACCCCCTTGCATGCAAATACAAACATTACATACAAACACATTCCTGTAATAAAACGCTAAAATTATATACAAACACCAACTCTACACACAAAAGTACACCTGCATTTAAAAGCCAACACTACAGACAATCACACATCCCTGCATTCAAACGCAAACACTACATACAAGTACACCACTGCATTCCAATGGTAACAGTACATACAAATACACCCCTACATGAACACATACACTCTATACAATAACATGCTGACATTCAATTGCACAAACACTGCTCAAAAATACAACCCTGCAAGGATAGTATATCACCAGCTGGCATAGCATCGCAGGAGTTGTATGACAGATGGGGATCTATCTTTTCTTTACTCTTGTGCTACAGGGCAGGCCTGAATTTTTGTTTGCACCAAGGCACTCTCTACATTAGTTTCGCCTCTAGGTTGGGGTGGAGGGAGTGATTGCATGCCCAGGGGGCCCAAGCAGATGCTTGCCCAGGGTCCAATCAATATTAAAGACGGCCCTGGGTGTAGTTTGGCTTTTTTTACCTTGAAAAAAGTGTTGCTGACCCAGCTTGGTATTTGACCACCCTATGTCTACTATCACTTTAATTATTTTGTTTTTGCACTGTCAACAGATTAATTAAATCAACTTCAGTTCATTTAGAATTAGCACTATTTAATTTGTCTCCCTTAGTTAAATTTAGTGTAGGATCCACCCATATTCGGTGCTGTGACTTAGTGTTGGGCTTAACACAACACGGCTATTTGGTGGAACTGAATCCCCATATTTGTTTGATTATAGGTGATTTAAGGTAGCTTTGTAAAAATGAAAACTGTATTTTTGTGTGTGTGTGTGCTGTTCCTTAATCTTTGTTTTGTATATATTTTGGCCAAAGAGAAATATGAAAAAGGAGAAAATTAACATAAAACCCCAATACTCACTGTACCATCAAAGCACCAGTATTTCTGTCTCAAGAGAGCTTTTAGTAAGGAAACGGAAATCCATTACTCATTTGATATGGCTCTTAAAATGGATTACAAGGTTTTTAGGTTTCATCAGATAATATATATTTTTCTCATGCTCATCTCAGTTTCCAGTCCAGCCCTCTTAAGGAGGGGCAATTTAGTTGAATTTGGTATGAATTCCAGATGTATGAAGGGCAATTACTGTATGCCCAAACCTGTCTGAATTTGCACAATGCAATACATTAATGTACAGGTATTTCTGATCCCGTTGTAACCAGGTCAGATCATCTCGGAGACTCCAGACACGTAATTTGAGACCAAACCTGATATTAATTTAATCTTTCACCTTTAGAATCAATTAGCATCTAAAATCACTTCTAACCATATTGGTGAATCACCCTTCATTGAACTTACAATGCACATTGTAAGCAAACAAGAGAGGCGACAAGTACCTCCACCACAGGTACCCTGGACATTTGCTTCATACAAAGGTTACTTAGCACAGTCCCTCATATTTTCTACTGTGGGGTCTAAGTGCCTGGTCTGCTGAACTTCCTGACTGTGCAATTCATTTTCAGAATCAGAAAGATGCTCAGTAGCAGACTCCGGCTCCTGAGCTTGCATTGATGTATGTGCAAGGTGTGACTATGATGCCGTGACGAGGTCCTTGGTTCCCCAATTAATATGCTCCCCTGATTTGTATGCACGCTCATTCTGCCTTTCCTCCCAGTGAGATTGTGGTGGCACACTTTTACACATTGCCCTTTCCCAGTAAGGGACGTAGTGGACTGGAATGGGTCGCAGATATCATCTTCAGGGACATATTATTATTATGTTATTATTACAAACTGTGTTAGCCACAAGCCACCTACCTAAATCAATACCCAGTAGCACAATGGTAGGAATATTGGACTAATGTAATATTTTTGGATAATCGTTTAAAATAAATTTAAAAAAATATAAAAATATCAAAAATACATCATATATAAAAAAAAACAATAAAAAGTTTTTTAAAATGTGAAATTAAAATTATGAAATCATTTGAAAAGCTTTTCCAAAAATATTAAAGTGAGACTAATATCAGCCGTACATCTCATAAAGTCCTCAGAGAGCACTAACAATGGGCGCACAAGAATCACATCTGCCCCCGTGTCCCGAGTCCCACAGTGACAGGTTGGAGGTTCACATTGTTGCTGTCCTTTGATCTGGTCACAAACAGCACAGAAGATGGTGGTTATGCACAGTTAAGGCACTAGGCTGGATGCCTAGGTTGGGGCTCCCTCCTAGAGCCCTGCATTCTGGTATTTGTATGGGGGCATCTGAGTGTTTTATTTGTGTGGGGAAGAAGTGTGTGAGTGTGAGGATGTATAGTGGCTTAGTGTTGTGTGTGGTCGAGGCTAAGGAGTATATGTGGGGGGGGGGGGGGTAGGCTGAGTGTGTCTGTGTGTGCTGCTTGTGTGGTGGTTGAAATTTGTCTGTTATAGGGAGGCTTGTGTCAATCTTGTCTGAGTATATTTTGGGGGAGTAGGTTGAGTTTGTGGAGACGTGTATTTTTCTCATATGCCAACGACTTGCTTTCACAGTGGCTGTGGAGGGATGTTATTCCTGGTGGTCTAGTGAAGTACGCTCTTGGGGTATTATCGCTATATCAGACACTTTTAAGAGCTTCCATGCAGTTCCTGATGCTGATTGAATGACTGAGAGTACCGGCCATGACATCTAAATCATTGCAAACTGCTGTGGAAACACATGATTTGCACTTAATATAGTTGCAGACTAAAATTCTCCTTTGCAGGGATGGACTGACAGAAGTCATATGCCCTGGGCCTCTTTTATATCCCTAAATACAAATGTGTTTATTCCTTAAACAGTTAAATGTACTGAATTAAAACACAAAATGCAAATGAATCCAAGTTAAAATAGCTACAGCTGTGATTATACTGGAATTCACTAAAATAACTATATTGTGAGCGAACTCTACAGCTGTTTAGCAATACATAATAGAGAATTGACAAATTTAGCAAAATAACGGAGTTGGAAAATAATGTGGATTCTAGAATATATCCAGTACAGTAATTCTGGTCCCCAACTTCTACCCAAATTCCTTTGCCAGTTCATGAATACATTTACTTGTGCAAATGCAGAATGTCTTTGTGAATAGCGCAAGATGGTAAATGTGTGTGTCTGAATAAAGGACTGCAGGGCCACCATCAGGGAGTTACAATCCCTACACATGTAAGGGCCTCGGGCCATTAGGGAGCCCAGTTAGCTTGGGTACTATATCCACAAAATATATATATATTACATACACACATCTCTGCAGTGTTCCACAGCATAGGGAGGCAAGTGGCTCTGAGCCATCACCTCTGTGGAGAACTCTCTCATTCTCATGAGCCCCAGCTTTCAGAGCTTTGCAGCGGTTACCATTGCAACCTGCGATTCCACAATGTGCTGGGGCTCATGAGAAGAGCCTTCACACGGCAGAGGTGAAGGCTCAGATCCTCTACAATAACACCAGGCCTCTAGGGATTTATCTTTCCACCTTCTCAAATGCTGGAGGAAGGAAATTTTAAAACAGAAAAAAAATTAATAACTATTAAAAAAAATAAAAAGCTGCTCCCCTCTCTTCCCCCACAAAACTCCCATACACTACCCCACAAACGTTCTCTCACACACTGCAGAGAAATACACAATGCATCCATTACACACAGAAATACACAATGCATCCCTTACACACACAAAAACATACAATGCATCCATTACATAAACACAAACACACAATGCATCCCTTACACACACATAAACACACAGCTCATCCCTTACACATACACGCACACAGAAACACGCAATACAGAAATACACAATGTACCCCTTAACACTGCATGTATTCCTTACAAACAAACACACTGAATCCACTTAACACACACTCCCTCCTTTACACAGACACACACTGCAATCCCAATACACACACACACACTATTACTTAACTCAATTTCTTATGGCAGCCATGAAGGATTGACTTTGTGTCTAGTCAAGGTTTGTGAATGCTGGTTTGTATGTGTAGTGGGGTGCCTATGTATTTGATTTGTAAATGCAGACATTTGCAGATGTGTGTGTGCCGTGTGTAAATGCAAAGTATTAGTGTGTGTGTTAAAAAAGTGTTATATTAACGTAGTGTTTTTTTATGGACATGTCTTTTTTTTTTTTGTCTCTCCTTCCATCTTTATCCTTGCATCAGATCCCTGCAGTGTGAGGTAGGCTGGTGGGGATGCTGCTGGAACCTTCATGTTCTCTGCACATTCTTAGCAGCCCCATGCAGTCTCAGTGTGTGGAGGAGCGGGACTATGATTTAACATCCTATCCCTGCCTACTTGCACACACGGCTCCTGTGCTGTTTCACTTCTCGCTTCCTGATGGTAATAATAGCAATGTTAAGGGTTAAGCACAACAGAAATAGCAAAAGAAATACATCGAAATTACAATGTGAGATCCTTCATGCTGCAGATTGGAGCAAGGAGTTATTTTGATCTCCCTGGACATTGCTGCATGGACATCTCCAAACGCTGGGTTTCTGCCTTCCTGAGACTGCCGCCAGGCCTTTACTGCAGCTGTCTTCAGTTGTTGTTTGTTCGGGGTCTTTCTGCCTTGAGTTTTGGCTTCAGCAAGTGAAATGCATACTCAATCAGGGTGAGATCTGGTGATTGCAGGATATTCCACTTCTTTGACTCCTGGGTTTCTTTCGCAGTATATTTTGGGTCGTTGTCCATCTGAAAAGTGAAGTGCCGTCCAATCAACTTCGCAGAATTTGGCTGAATCTGAGCAGAAAATATATCCTTATACACTTCAGAATTCATCCCACTGCTTCTGTCTTCTGTAACATCATTAATAAACACTAGTGACCCAGTACCATTGGAAAGCCATGCCATCACACTACATCCACCATGTTTTACAGATGATGCTTTGTATCATGAGCTATTACAAGCATTCTTCATACTTTTTTCTTACCATCATTTTGGTACAGGTTCATCTTAGTTTCATCTGTCCAAAGAATGCTGTCCAGAACTAGGCTGGCTTTTTTAGATATTTTTTTTTTTTTGGCAAAGTCTAATCTGACCTTTCTATTCTTGAGACCTATGAATGGTTTGTGGTGAACCCTATGTATTTGCTCTTTATGGGATACTTGGATAATGATATCCCTACACCTGGAGAGTGTTCTACACTTGGCTGGGCGTTGTGAAGGGGTTTTTTATTACTATGGAAAAGATCCTGCGATCATTAAACACAGTTGTTTTCCATGGACCTCCAGACGTTTTTGTGTTGCAGAGCTTACTAGTGCAAATACCAAACTGTTGATTTGGTCACTCCTAATTTGTCTGCTATCGATCAGATGGATTTGGGTTATTTTTGAAAAAAACAAAAAGGATGGCCTAATTCACTTGCATTAAGATCTATTTTGACCGTATGTTTTGGGTACACAGCAACAGCTTCCAAATGTAAATGCCACACCTGGAATCAACTCCGGACCTTTTACCTGATTATTAATTGATGAAGCAATAATAAAGGAATAGCCCACTTGTCGATGAAACATTTGATTCAATTGTCCAATTACTTTTGGTCCCTTGGAAAAGAGGGGGCTACATATTAAAGAGCTGTAATTCCTAAACCTTTCCTCCAATTTGGATGTGAATATCCTCAAATTAAAGCAGGGAGACTGCCTACGTGCATTACTGCACTATGCCATTGTTCTGTCAGGATCGGGACAGGGATCCAACACGCAGAGTACAAACAGTAGCCAGATACGTATACCGGACCTTAGAATGGCCGGACTAACATAAGTAGTACAGTATAGAATGGTCAAAGACAAGCCGAGGTCGAGGGTAACAGAAGACAGGTAAGCGAGAGACAAGCCGAATCAAGGGTAACAGAGATAAGCAGAGTAAGGTAAACAAGCCGGGTCAAAACCAAAAGGGATAATAGAATACACAAGCACTGAGTGACTAGAACAAGCTAGAACCACGACAGGGCAATGAGCTAATGAAAGAAGCTCTGTTAAATACCCTGTTCAGAGCAGTAACCACGCCTCCGAGGCTTCCTGATTGGTCCTGCAGCAATTGAGTGACAGGTCGTTTCGGAGGAGTGTCCTGATGACAACTTCCTGCCTAGATGCTGTAAAAGGCAGTCACTCCCTCGCGGCCGGCCTTGCATGACCGGAAGACCGTGGGGAAGGGTGCCATCAGGCCGTCTGGATGGAGGAACAGCTAAGTCTCTACCTCTTTCGGAGGTAGAGACCACAGGTACCTTGACAGTACCCCCCCTCTCAGATACGCCCACCGGGCGGAATACACCAGGGCGAGAAGGGAATCGAGAGTGAAACGCCCTGCGGAGACGGGGAGCATGCACCTCCTCCTGAGGTACCCAACTTCTCTCCTCAGGACCATAACCCTTCCAATCGACCAGATATTGCAGTTTCCCCCGGGAGATTCGAGAATCAACGATGGAATTGACCTCATACTCCTCCTGACCCTCCACCTGAACTGAGCGGGGAGGGGCGATCGTGGAGGAGAACCTGTTACATATTAATGGTTTTAGCAAGGAAACATGAAATGAATTAGGAATGCGTAAGGCATTAGGCAACGCTAAACGATACGCAACTGGGTTAATTTGAGACAGTACCCTGTAAGGTCCAATATATCGAGGAGCAAACTTCATGGACGGCACTTTTAACCGAATGTTTCTAGTACTTAACCATACTCTATCGCCTGGAACAAACACCGGTGCTGCCCTTCTACGTTTGTCAGCGTGTTTTTTAACCAGCGTAGAATTGTGCAGAAGGATTTGTCGAGTTTGATCCCACAACTCTCTTAAATTGGCAACATGAACATCCACCGACGGTATCCCTTGAGAAGCAGACTTCGAAGGAAGGATGGAAGGATGAAAGCCATAATTCAAGAAAAAAGGGCTAGAATGCGTAGAATCACAAATGAGATTGTTATGTGCAAACTCCGCCCAAGGAATCAAACCGACCCAATCGTCCTGGTGTTCTGAAACGAAACAACGTAAATATTGTTCAACTTTTTGGTTAGTGCGTTCAGCAGCTCCATTGGACTGAGGATGATAGGCAGAGGAGAAATTCAATTTGATGCCTAGTTGGGAGCAGAATGATCTCCAAAAACGGGAAACAAATTGGGAGCCTCTGTCAGAGACAATCTGGGAAGGTATCCCATGCAAACGGAAAATCTCCCTGGCGAATATCTCCGCTAATTCGGGCGAAGATGGGAGTTTAGGTAAGGGAATGAAGTGAGCCATTTTAGTAAATCTGTCTACCACAGTGAGGATGACAGTCTGCTTTTTAGAGATAGGCAAATCAACAATGAAGTCCATTGCCAGGCAGGACCAAGGCTTTTCAGGAACCTCTAAAGGGTGTAGAAATCCGCATGGAAGCGAATGGGGTAGCTTGGTCTTGGTACAAACTTCACATGCCCCGATGAATTCTTTAATATCCTTGCGTAAGTCAGGCCACCAAAAATCTTTAGAGACCAGCGCATAAGTCTTGCGGATGCCAGGATGCCCAGCCACCTTACTGTTATGGAGACAGCGTAGCACCTCCAGTTGGAGAGCGGCAGGAACGAAGTGTCGATCCCCAGGGGTCTGTTTGGGTGCCAAATGCTGAAACTTCATGATCTCAGAAAGCAATGGAGAGTGAATCCTGAGATTCGTGTTCGCGATGATATTCCCCTTAGGAACTATGGAGGACAGAAGTGGTTCAGTTATAGTGGATGGTTCATATTGACGAGACAATGCATCGGCTTTAGAGTTCTTAGAACCAGGTCTATACGTAAGTACATAATTAAAGTGAGTGAGGAACAAGGCCCAGCGAGCCTGCCTGGCGGACAAGCGCTTCGCCTCCCCAATATAAGACAAGTTCTTATGATCCGTTAGAATAGTAACAGGGTGTAGTGTCCCTTCCAGTAAATGTCTCCACTCCTTTAAAGCCTTAATGACCGCTAACAATTCCCTCTCCCCGATGTCATATCTGCTCTCAGGCCCAGAAATTTTTTTAGAGAAGAAACCACAAGGGTGTAACGGTTTATCTACCCCTAACCTTTGGGACAGAACAGCCCCAACTCCTGTCTCAGAAGCATCGACCTCGAGCAAGAAAGGCAGAGTCGTCTCAGGATGAACTAGAATGGGAGCTGAGGCAAAAAGTTCCTTGAGAGTCTTAAAAGCACCAAGAGCTTCCTCAGACCAGAACTTAGTATCAGCCCCTTGTTTGGTCATATTGGTAATAGGCGCAATGATAGAGGAGTAACCCTTAATGAAGCGCCTATAGTAGTTGGAAAACCCAATAAACCTTTGGATAGCCTTGAGTCCTTTGGGCAAAGGCCAGTCTAAAATAGATTGGAGTTTACCAGGATCCATTTTAAAACCTTCCCCAGAAATCACGTACCCAAGAAAGTCTACCTGAGCCTGATCAAAACTGCACTTCTCCAATTTGCAGTATAGACCATGTTGCAGAAGTTTGTGTAACACCTTTCTGACCTGTCTATGGTGAGTCTCAATCTCCTTAGAGTGTATTAGTATGTCGTCCAGGTAAACAATAACACAATCATGCTGAAACTCCCTAAGTACCTCATTAATCAAATCTTGAAATACTGCAGGAGCATTGCATAGTCCAAATGGCATAACAGTGTATTCGTAATGGCCATACCGGGTATTGAATGCCGTCATCCACTCGTGACCTTGCTGGATTCTCACCAAATTGTAAGCCCCTCTGAGATCTAACTTGGTGAAGATTTTGGAGCCCTTAAGACGATCAAATAACTCGGTAATCAGTGGGATAGGATAGGCATTTCTGACAGTTATTTTATTCAAGCCTCGGTAATCAATACAAGGTCTCAGCGTGCCATCCTTCTTCTTAATGAAAAAGAACCCCGCCCCGGCCGGAGAAGAAGACCTCCTGATAAATCCCTTTTCTAAATTCTCCTGAATATACTCCTCTAGAACCGAGTTTTCCTGAACAGACAAAGGATATACATGGCCCCTCGGAGGCATAGTACCGGGTAGAAGCTTAATTTTACAGTCAAATGACCTGTGTGGCGGCAAAGAATCGGCATTCTTCTTGTCAAACACTGCCCTTAAGTCTAGGTAAAGGTCTGGTATTTGTCTCTCTGTGGACTGAGTAGGATTCTCCTGTATGTTAATATTAGCTAATGGAGAAACCTTGCACAGACACCGATCCTGGCAGCCCTGGCCCCACGAGAGTATCTCCCCTAACTCCCAATCGATAATAGGGTTATGTTCTTTCAACCATGGGTACCCCAGAACTATGGGAACGGAAGGAGACGAAATGAGCAGAAGAGATAAATGTAGGACACCAACACCTAACTCAATGGGTATGGTCTCACGGAAGATAACAGGATCTAGTAGTGGTCTACCATCTATGGCCTCAACGGCCAAGGGTGTCTCCCTTAGCTGGGAGGGGAAATTGTTTTTACTAGCAAAGGCTTGGTCGATAAAATTCTCAGCAGCACCGGAATCTATCAAAGCCATAGCCCTTACTACTTCCCTCCCGCAAGTTAAGGAAACTGGTAGCAGAAGCCTGTGATCTTTATAATTGGGAGTAGAGGACAAAATAGAAACACCCAAGGCCTGTCCTCTAGAGAGACTTAGGTGCGAGCGTTTCCCGGGCGGTTAGAACAGTTCGAGAGTAAATGACCCTTAACTCCACAATACATACACAAACCCTCTCTTCTCCTGTACTGTCTTTCCTCCTCAGAGAGGCGGGTATACCCTATCTGCATAGGTTCAGGAAGCAAAGATACCGTGGAGTCAGGACTTGGAAAAGCGGGGGCTAACCTAAAAGAAGGTCTCCGGTTCCTCTCTCGAGTGTTCTGTCTCTCTCTTAAACGTTCATCTATACGAGAGATGAACGAAATTAAATCCTCTAAATTCTCAGGGAGTTCTCTGGTAGCAACCTCATCAAGGATTACTTCAGATAAGCCATTCAAAAATACATCCATATACGCCTGCTCATTCCACTTGACCTCCGACGCCAGAGACCTGAACTCTAGTGCATAATCCACCAGTGTTTGGTTCTCCTGTTTCAGACGCAACAGTAATCTGGCGGCATTAACCTTTCTACCTGGAGGGTCAAATGTTCTTCTAAAAGCAGTTACAAAGGCGTTATAGTTATAAAATAATGGGTTATCGTTCTCCCATAATGGGTTGGCCCATCTCAGAGCTTTCTCAATAAGTAGGGTGATAATAAATCCTACCTTTGCCCTATCTGTAGGATAAGAGCGAGGTTGCAATTCAAAGTGGATACTAATTTGGTTTAAGAAACCACGACACTTCTCAGGAGCCCCACCATAGCGTACTGGGGGGGTAATGCGAGAAGAAGCACCCACAGTGGCTACCTGTAGACCTGAACCGAAAGAAGAAACAGGGGTATTACGTAACTCCTCTGGTGGGTTATTGGCACGAGATAATAGAGCCTGTAGCGCAAGCGCCATCTGATCCATTCTGTGATCCATGGCTTCAAACCTAGGATCAGGAGAAGCCAGCTGACTGTTTGTACTTGCAGGATCCATTGGCCCTGTCGTAATGTCAGGATCGGGACAGGGATCCAACACGCAGAGTACAAACAGTAGCCAGATACGTATACCGGACCTTAGAATGGCCGGACTAACGTAAGTAGTACAGTATAGAATGGTCAAAGACAAGCCGAGGTCGAGGGTAACAGAAGACAGGTAAGCGAGAGACAAGCTGAATCAAGGGTAACAGAGATAAGCAGAGTAAGGTAAACAAGCCGGGTCAAAACCAAAAGGGATAATAGAATACACAAGCACTGAGTGACTAGAACAAGCTAGAACCACGACAGGGCAATGAGCTAATGAAAGAAGCTCTGTTAAATACCCTGTTCAGAGCAGTAACCACGCCTCCGAGGCTTCCTGATTGGTCCTGCAGCAATTGAGTGACAGGTCGTTCCGGAGGAGTGTCCTGATGACAATTTCCTGCCTAGATGCTGTAAAAGGCAGTCACTCCCTCGCGGCCGGCCTTGCATGACCGGAAGACCGTGGGGAAGGGTGCCATCAGGCCGTCTGGATGGAGGAACAGCTAAGTCTCTACCTCTTTCGGAGGTAGAGACCACAGGTACCCTGACATGTTCTCTGTGGCGAAACTGACCTCGCCACGTGTCCTTGGAGGGGGCTGCTTGCCCGCCTCTT
The DNA here is from genome assembly GCF_036172605.1 of Pelobates fuscus. Lineage (NCBI taxonomy): Eukaryota > Metazoa > Chordata > Amphibia > Anura > Pelobatidae > Pelobates > Pelobates fuscus. The sequence continues at coordinate 231,810,269 of NC_086322.1, forward strand.
GCCTTTGGACTATGGACCCGACTTTACGTGAATGTGTTAACCCAGATAGCGATGCCATGGAGCCCATTTGTGTAGTTAAAGACTTCGGCTCCATGGCAATTGAACTGTGTGAATAGGATCTGCGAGCTATTCGGTAGTTTTGTGCGCTCAGATCCCAGCTATCTGGGGATATGTGAAATGTCTGTGTGTTATGTGTAAAAGGTGACTTTATGTATTTTAAAGTGTTTTACTGTCTTTGTGTCCCCATGTGCTCAATGGAGTCTGTCTCTGTCCTGGTAGGTAATTGCATTACTTCTCCATTGTCTCCAGGAGAGAGGGCTCTGTAAAACCGGTCTGAGCCGGAAAGCCATGCTGGCAGGGGTTTTAAAAGATACTTTACTAACTTTTGAACCCCTGGTCTGATTCATGCCATTTTTTAATATGTTGTTCCCCTGAATGGATTGATTGTGGATATGTATTTTTATGTGAATGTGATGTATGGTTTTAGAGTTATGAAAGTTGGGTAGAAAGTATGTTTTAACTGTATGTATAATTGAGATTCCTCTCAGGATAAGGGGAGGGAATATGTGGGATGTAACTGATGTGTGAGTGGTTGTTTTATACCTCCCTGTGGGCGGACCTGTATTTGTAACAACTGCAATAAAAACCAGGCTGGGTGTGCCAGCACCTCAGACCACTGCTTGACCCTCAACACGGAGCCTTGTCTCGTTCTTGGGGGGATTCACTGTATGCTGATAGGGACTGACTGCCAGGAGTGTAAGCGGATTGTATGCTTTTCCTGTTCGGCTGATTCCAGGGTTCGTGTGTTTCCAGTTCGGGAGTTGGAAGATTCATACAGTTTGCAGTTCGGGAGATTGGTGCTTGCAGTAGCTGCTTGTCTATCTGGAAGGGGATTATCGCCTAAACGGTTTTTATCCTCTTGTGGGCGAAACGGTCCGTTACAATTGGTGGCAAGTGACGGGATCATTCCCACAGCCCAGGAGGGCAGCTACAGGGCAACACCATTCCTTGGAGTTACAAATTGAGGGCAACGCTAGCACTCGTGCAGCGCCCCTGGCAGCAGAGGTATCCAGCGACTTGGAGCAGACAAGTATGGAAGGCTCTGACGCTGAAGATGATTGGCTGGCCGAGGTGAGGCAGCGAGTGGCCCAGTATGGGGCTGATGTATCCATGGAGATATTCCAGGTGATCTGGAACCAGGTCATGGCTGAGCGAAACTCAAGGATGGACGGAGAGTATGCTCAGCGGAAAGAGTGTTACAGCAGCAGAGTAGAGGCTGCATCCGAGGAGGTTAGCTGTCTCCCCCTGAGGCGGCAGGAAGAACCCGAAGTAGGGGTCCTCATAGATTGGTCCTGTGAGGAACCACAACAGGCAGGTGGAGATGGGACCGAGGTTTCTTCACCGGGCCCAACGGGATGGTGGGCAGCAGGCCGACCGTCTCCCCTCTGGGTACACAGCTTTGGCTCCCTGTAACTCCCCAGCAGCAGAGTGAGTTACAGGGAGCCAAAAGTACCGTCCTTCCTCCCGAGCGGCAGTGTGTACCCCAGGGAGCTGAAGGTACAGTCCTTCCTCTCCAGCGGCAGATTGTATCCCAGGGAGCTGAAGGTGCCGGTCTTCCTCTCAGCGGCAGTGTGAGTCCCAGGGAGCCAAAGGTACCGTCCTTCCTCCCCAGCGGCAGTGTGTACCCCAGGGAGCTGAAGGCGCCGTCCTTCCTCCGCAGCGGCAGAGTAAGTCCCAGGGAGCTGAAGGTGCCGTCCTTCCTCCCCAGCGGCAGATTGTATCCCAGGGAGCTGAAGGTGTCGTCCTTCCTCCCCAGCGGCAGTGTGTATCCCAGGGAGCGGCAGTGTGTGTCCCAGGGAGCAGAAGGTGCCGTCCTCCCTCCCCAGCGGCAGTGTGTACCCCAGGGAGCAGAAGGTGCTGTCCTTCCTCCCAAGCGGCAGTGTGTATCCCAGGGAGCTGAAGGTGTTGTCCTTCCTCCCGAGCGGCAGTGTGTACCCCAGGGAGCTGAAGGTGCCGTCCTTCCTCCCCAGCGGCAGTGTGTACCCCAGGGAGCAGAAGGTGCCGTCCTTCCTCCCCAGCGGCAGTGTGTACCCCAGGGAGCAGAAGGTGCCGTCCTTCCTCCCCAGCGGCAGTGTGTATCCCAGGGAGCTAAAGGTGTCGTCCTTCCTCCCCAGCGGCAGTGTGTACCCCAGGGAGCAGAAGGTGCCGTCCTTCCTCCCCAGTGGCAGTGTGTACCCCAGGGAGCAGAAGGTGCCGTCCTTCCTCCCCAGCGGCAGTGTGTATCCCAGGGAGCTGAAGGTGTCGTCCTTCCTCCCCAGCGGCAGTGTGTACCCCAGGGAGCAGAAGGTGCCGTCCTTCCTCCCCAGCGGCAGTGTGTACCCCAGGGAGCAGAAGGTGCCGTCCTTCCTCCCCAGCGGCAGTGTGTACCCCAGGGAGCAGAAGGTGCCATCCTTCCTCCCCAGTGGCAGAGTGTCCTGCAGGGAGCAGAGACCGTCAGTCTCGCACCCCAGCAGCAGGACAAAATATTGAAAGGGGAGACAGCTGGTCCCCCTCTCCACCAGCAGAGAGAGTGTCAGGGAGATGAGCCTGCTACCCTCTCTCCCCAGCGGCAGGTTACAGTTCAGAGAGAGGAGCTTGTTACACCCTCTCTCCAGCGGCAGCCTAACCCACCAAGGGGAGATGTTACACCCCCCAACAGTGCAGATGGGACCGTAGTCTCTGCACTTGCAGCACAAGGGGTAGGGATCGGTCGGTCCTGTCCCCCAGCCCCAGAGCTGTGTACCCAGAGGGGAGACGGTCGGTCTCCCCCTCCCACAACCAGGCTCCAATCAGGCTACTTCAGTGGTAGCGCTGGCACCAGGGCAGAGTACCGTTGGTCTCTGCCCACTCAGCAACCCACCAAGGCAGTCTACCAGCTCCCCGCACAGCCGTGGTGAGGAACCTGGACCTGGACAAGCTGCTACTTTATCCAGGTGGAGTAAACATTTATTGTGGGTGGGAGGTACTGCTGTTTGTGCTTCGTGGGTGAGTTGCTGGACTAACCAGGGTACTGACCGGCAGGAGGTCAGATACCCTGTTAGCCTGGGGGGTAAAGGGGAGAAGTGTGGCAAAACCGACCTCGCCACGTGTCCTTAGAGGGGGCTGCTTGCCCGCCTCTTGCCTTTGGACTATGGACCCGACTTTATGTGAATGTGTTAACCCAGATAGCTATGCCATGGAGCCCATTTGTGTAGTTAAAGACTTCGGCTCCATGGCAATTGAACTGTGTGAATAGGATCTGCGCGCTATTCAGTAGTTTTGTGCGCTCAGATCCCAGCTATCTGGGGATATGTGAAATGTCTGTGTGTTATGTGTAAAAGATGACTTTATGTATTTTAAAGTGTTTTACTGTCTTTGTGTCCCCATGTGCTCAATGGAGTCTGTCTCTGTCCTGGTAGGTAATTGCATTACTTCTCCATTGTCTCCAGGAGAGAGGGCTCTGTAAAACCGGTCTGAGCCGGAAAAAAGCCATGCTGGCAGGGGTTTTAAAAGATACTTTACTAACTTTTGAACCCCTGGTTCATGCCATTTTTTAATATGTTGTTCCCCTGAATGGATTGATTGTGGATATGTATTTTTATGTGAATGTGATGTATGGTTTTAGAGTTATGAAAGTTGGGTAGAAAGTATGTTTTAACTGTATGTATAATTGAGATTCCTCTCAGGATAAGGGGAGGGAATATGTGGGATGTAACTGATGTGTGAGTGGTTGTTTTATACCTCCCTGTGGGTGGACCTGTATTTGTAACAACTGCAATAAAAACCAGGCTGACTGCCAGGATTGTAAGCCGCTTGGGAGCTTTTCCTGTTCGTCTGGTAGCAGCTATTCGTGAGGTTCCAGTTCGGGAGTTTGGAGTGCTACCTTATTCCCTTGTATGCAGTTCGGTATGCAGTGAAACGGTCCGTTACATTCTCTTATATCTGTACCTGAAAATTTTTATTTAAAAAAAAAAATGCTGAGACACTGCCCTTTAAGCCCATGTTAATTATTTAAGTTTACCTGGAATTTATTTTGGTAAACATCCAAAATAACAAAGCTTGTGTCAGTTTCCAGTCACAAGCAGAGAAGCGCAACTAGCTCCTCCATCCCAGAGAAAGACACTAACACAAAGGGTAGTACAGTAGGTTTGGTGATGGGGGCTCATGGTGCAGTATTCTTCCAGCCATATGCCTCCTAAACAAAACCTATGCTCCTGTTAGCTGTGTAGAAATCTGCTGCTCACCAGCCTCAAATGCTGCCTTGGCCCTAGGTGCAAATACTGCTCCTTTATTATCAGGTCCTCCATACCGTTCAACTTTTTAATCTCCATCCCTAGATCCACTCTCAGAAAACTATTGTCTGCACCACAGAACTAGAGAACTAGTAGTACAGGGCCATTACAAAATGGAGGACCGTACTAACCACCTGCACAGCAGAATCCACATGATGGAAAACCAGTTAGAAGATTTCTCAAACAGATTGTGCAGACATAATGTAAGAATGTGACGAACTGAGCCTTGTCACGTGTTCTTGGAGGGGCCTGCTGGCCAGCCTCTTACCTCAGGACTATGGGCCAGGTCAGCGACTATAAAGACCCATATTTTATTCCCTCTGGTTCCCCTAGTTTGGCACTTTCCATAGAACCGAACGCTAGCTCACTGGCGGCCATTCGCATGGACCAAAACCGGGAATAGACTTCAGGGGGACTTAGCCGCGAATGCCCTGGAACTATTTTCTGGATAAATATTTTGCGGTTCCCGGGCAGTCCCCAGCGGCACTTAGCCGTGATTCTATGGAACTGTTTTGGGAATGGGATCATGCTTGTGGTCGGCCAAAACTATGACTTCCAGGAAATTCCTGAACCCCTGAACCGATCTGGGTGATTTTTGGATATGTTGGTCACTCAGATCAGGGCTATCATGGGATGCAACTTTTGTGGGGGTGTTGTGTGTTTTAAGGTATTTTGTGGGGTTTGCAAACTGCGGAAGACGATTTTAGACACCTTGCACACTAACAAGGTACCAATCGCATGGGGTCATCCATTTAAGCAGTTGGCATTCGAAAATAGAAAACCATGGTCCTTCAACCATCAGGTGAATAATTCAGCTTCTGGCAGTCCTTGAATATTGTGAATCCAGGGATTGGAGTTACATTACTGGGACCGGCTGAGACCATACCACACCTTCCATGTGACTGTTATTTCGCAGGAGAACACTCAGCCATTACACACCCGGCCTGAAGAACCTACATTCCAACTTTGACAAGCTACCATATTTTGTACCGTAGGGACTGGTAATGTGCCTTTGCCCTAACCAGGGGTACTAGCACTTCACTATATCAGGTTACACAATATGCACACTGCATACTCACTTGCCATTCTCATTTAGCAAATGATGAGAGGAGGATGGATCCAGGTAACACCGGTATCAGGGGTTCCCAACTATGCCCAGGTATTCCTCCCCAACGGTCTATAACACCTTACTGTCTACAAAGAGACCCCAAAAAAAACAAAAACAAAGGAAAAAAACCTGTTGTGCAAACACTGAGAAACAGGGGTTCACGGGTTGCCCACATTTATCCTTACAACAGAACATCTACATACTATTCTAAGGGTATTGTCTTTGTCGCTAAACTTACACCAAACAAAACGGGTAGATGGTATAGAGTACAAAGGAATGTTAAGAAATAGATGATTTCGTACTTATAAATAGTGGTGGTTTTAATGTTCTAAATAGCAAATTCAATGTGGCTTACAAATGTTATCTCTATATTTTGCTTTATACAAAAGATGACTTTTGCTAATGTTTAACACATTGCCAGATACTTCGTGGAGACCTTACTTTGTCAGATTTATGGCCAGGGACGGGGTGTTTATGCCATGGAACATAATCCTAATGTTCTTTAGTGTGACAATAGTATATTAAAGTTTGTCACAAGAAGCAGAAGAATTTGGCTTACTTTTATATTAGAATAAGTTGCTCAACTCTTAAATAACTTAGTGGTTCAATTATTAAAGGGACACTATAGTCACCAAAACAACTTTAGATTAATGAAGCCATTGTTATGTATATATCATGCCCATGCAATCTCACTGCTCAATTATTTTCTAATTATGGGTTAAATCACTTTGTTTATATAGCCTTAGTCACACCTCCCTGCATGTGACTTGCAAAGCCTTCCTAACACTTCCTATAAAGAGTCATCTAATGTTTAAACTTCCTTTACTGCAAATTCTGTTTAATTTAGAAGTGTCACACACACACACTGACAGACAGACACACACACACACACACAGACGGACACACATACTTACTGACAGACACACACACATACTCACAGACAGACAGACACATACAGACACACACACACACTCACCGACAGACACACACACACAGACAGACAGTCACACTGGCACACACACTGACAGACAGACACACACACAGACAGACACACACACAGTCACACACACACTAGCAGACACACACACATACTCACTGACAGACAGACACACACTGACAGACACACACACATACTCACTGACAGACAGACACTCACTGACAGATACACACATACTTGCTGGCAGACACACACAGACACACACACTGACACAGACACACACATACTTGCTGACAGACACACACTCACTGAAAGACAGACACACACACACTCAGGGCCGGCTCTTCCTATAAGGCGAACTAGGCAGCTGGGGGGGAGTAAGAAGAAGACAAGTGGAGGGGGGAGTAAGAAGGGGAGGGGGGAGTAAGAAGAAGAGGGGAGGGGGGATAAGAAGAAAGGGGGAGGAGGGAGTAAGAAGAAAGGGGGGAGTAAGAAGAAAGGGGAGTAAGAAGAACACAGGGAGGGGGTGAGGAGAGGGGGAGGTGAGAAGAACACGGGGAGGGGGAGTGAGAAGAACACAGAGGGGGGGTGAGGAGAGGGGGAGGTGAGAAGAACACAGGGAAGGGGGAGTGAGAAGAACACAGGGAGAGGGGGGTGAGGAGAAGGGGAGGTGAGGAGAACACGGGGGGAGGTGAGAAGACACGGGGGCAGGTGAGAAGAACACAGGAGAGGGGGTGAGGAGAAGTGGAGATGAGGAGAAGGGGAGGTGAGGAAAACACAGGGAGGGTAGGTGGGTGTGAGAAGAGACCCCCAAGGGAGGGTGGGGGGAGAGGAGAGACCACTAAGGGGCAGGGGAGAGCTCTAAGGGACAGAAGGGAGAGCTCTTTCACACTACACGCACACACACAATGCATCCCTATACATACACAGAAACACACAATGCATCCCTTACACACATATGCAAACACACACACACACTGCTTCTCTTACATACACACAGAAACAATGCACACTCAATGCACACAGTTACAGACACACACCTTGCATCCCTTATGCATACAAACACAGATTCAAACAATGGATCCCTTACAGACAACCACAAACACACACTGCTTCCACTACACACAAACACACTGCATCACCTACACAAACTGGTATGCCTATACACTACATTCCATAAGCACACACATTAGATCCTCTACAATAACACATACCCTACACACTACACTCCCTGTGAGCGAATTTAATGGGTGGAACATATAGGTGGACTTATGGGTGGGCCTTATGGTCATACTCACCGTCAGGCCCTGGGGCCCAGACCTTGAGCTGTGTAAGGGGCCTCAAAAAATGGAGCTGCTTCATGTTCTCCCAGAACATTGAATTTTGTGACCGCAGTTACAAAGAGCCTCCAGAGATCCGGTTCTACACCAGACCAGTGGAGCCAGACTGCAGCTGGAGCCCATCGCCATCTTCATCTGGTTGTAAGTAGGCAATCTAGTATATTATTAGTGACACTAATCTCTAATTAACATCAAATTAAAGGGACACTATAGTCCCCAGAACCACTGCAGCTTAATGAAGTGGTTCCAGTGTGTATAGCCTGTCCCTGCAGGCTTTTTAATGTAAACACAGTGTGCAGCACTGGCGTTAGTTCATATGGCAGATCATATGGGTGGGGCATTGTGATGTCACATGGGGGGGGGGGCGGCAAATTTTTATTTTGCCTAGGGCGGCAAAAATCCTTGCACCGGCCCTGCACACACTCACTGACAGACGCACACACATACTCACTGACAGACACATACTCACTGACAGACACACACATACTTCCTGACAGACACGCACACACTCACTGACTGACAGACACACACATACTTGCTGACAGACTCACACACTTACACACATACTTTTCATTATTGCTCCTTACCTTATGGAGTCGATGTGGGGCATCTCCCTGGGGTCCTTCCTGCTCCTCACTGCTCCCGCGCGCGGTTTAGTGATGCCGGGTGCCGGAATATGATGTCATATTCTGGCACCCGTCTTCCCTTCAGTCGGCGCGCGCCAGGGAGCAGTAAGGAGCTGGAACACTGAGCTCCCTCGCGGCCCTCCTCCCCGACCAGGTAAATGTTAGCAGAGTAGGCACCTGCAATATGGGGAAATCAGGTGCCTACTCTGCTATAACATTGAGCATTCACTCGCGGCTCGCTGGGCCGCAAAGATGGCCCTTGTGGGCCGCATGCGGCCCGCGGGCCGCGAGTTTCACATGCTTGGTCTACAAGGATAACATTAGACCGCGAAGGATGTACCTGCAAAGGTGTAGGTTGCATGGCTATTAAAGTGTGTCATGACATTATTCAACACTGACAGTCTCAATAAAGACATTCTGATGTATGAGTTGCTGCACAGTGTAGATAATACTTGGTACTTGTGCGGGGGGGATACAGAAGGGGAAAAAAGGGAAGAAGGGGGATGGAAGGAGCTTATGCATCTTACAGTCTGTCCAGCATATGCGCATGGTCCCTTGGGTCGTCTCTTACATTTTTGTGTTGTTAGGCCAGTTTTGTTTGCTGAAGGACTCTGTAGTGTGTACAGGGTGGCCTGTGCAATGTCCTGTGGTGTCTGAGGTGGTGGGTTTCAATTAGATATATATATATATATTTTCCCAGCCCCTCCACCAATTATGGTTTAATAATGGTAGTAGGTGGAGTAGTGATTGGTGGGGTATAGTAGTTCGTCCATGAGCTCCAGGTCTCCTGGAAAATTTTATATTGTTGGGCGGAATCTAAGGACATGCGCTCATATGTGTAGTACAGATGGATTTTTTCCTGGAGTTGTAGTAATGAGGGACATGTTTTTTGTTTCCAGTGGGTTGCAATGAGATTCCTCACAGTCAGCGCAAAGGTGGATAGCATCTGTTTGGCCGATTTGGGCATTCAGGGAGGGTAGAGAAGGAATAAGCAGATGTTGGTTGAGTTGCTCATTGTGAGAAGGATATCATCAGCAAACAGCATTTGGCGAAATTCGTTGCCGTTTACTTTTATACCAGTAATATCTGGGTGATTCCTAATTTTATAGGTTAAGGGTTCAAATGATAAAATAAAGAGCAGGGGGGGCAGGGGGCAACCTTGTCTGGAGTCATTCGTAATTTTAAACGGTGCCGGTAGGAAGCTTGCATTTGATACTTTGGCTGTCGGGGCATTGTAAAGGGCCATTATCCCCAAGATCAACTGATGCGGGAACTTGTATTTCAGCAGCACTTATTGCATAAACCCCCAATTCCGTCCGTTGAAGGCTTTCTCCACGTCCAGCGCTAAAAGGAGACCCTCTCCAGATGATGACCACAGATGGGACAAAATGTTCAAGATTTTTCTTGTGTTAGCAATTTTGGCATACTTTGGGGGCTTACCCTGTTTTGACTATATAAAGACATGAGGCAGGAGCATATCACTAGGGTTCTCTGCCTTTTCTATAGCAGGTGTTAGAAAGATCTGTAAGATGGGGGAAACGAATGTCTTTGTATGTTCGACAGTATAGGTTGGAGTAACCATCTGGGCCAGGGGCTTTGTGTAATAGGAGATTTTGTATAGCTTCTTCTACTTCTAGTTGACTAAGAGGTTTGGAAAGGTCTGTTATTGCCTCCTGGGATAGATTAGGAACTTCTGAATAGTGCCTGATGGGGGCAGCAACATGTGGGGGTCGTCTTTTAAGTTATATAATGTACTATAATATTGGGCAAGTTCGTTTACTATCTTGGGGCTTGAGAAGTTTCCCTTTGGTAGGGGATTGTATGCTGGCCACTTTGGAGTGGCACATTCACGCCTTCAGTTGTAAGGCGAGTTGTGCGCCTGCTCTGTTGCTGTGTGTGAAAAATCTGTATTTATATCTTTTCTAGCAAGTAATTTTTGCTAGTTCTATTTCACGTAATGTGTTTTGCAATGTTTGTAGTTTTTTCAGTGTACTAGGTGATGGGCCCAGTTTATTGCTGTGTGTTAGATTGGTGAGTTCAGTTATGGTCTCAGTGTAGAGTTCGGTCCTCTATTTTTTATCATAACTGGTGGCTTTTATAAAGCTGCCTCTTATTACTGCCTTATGGGCATGCCATACAGTCTTAATAGAAGTATCGTCAGTAGCATTAATGTCAAAGTACGATAGGATGTCTGCTTTGACTTTGTCAGTTATTGCAGGGTTGTTCAAGAGTGACTCTCTGGACCTCCAACTACCAGAGCCTTTGGTGGGGTAGTTTTGCGTGAGAGACAGTGAGACCGTTGCATGGTCTGACCACGTTATTAGCCCTATTGTGGCACTTTGTACTTTAGGAGTGATAGAGGGAGAGATAATAAACCTATCGATCCTAGTATGTGAATTGTGAACTAAGGAGTGATAAGTAAAATCACGTTGTCGGGTGTGAGAATCGCCAGATGTCTAAGAAGTCATTTTGTAGGATCTGTTGTCTCAGTTTGGTGGTCGAAGTGTGTTGTCTAGTGACTGTTGAAGGTGCCAGTGTGTGAGTCGATGATGTATCAAGGGTAGGATCCAGAATAAAGTTAGTGTCTCCCCAATTATCACATAGCCAAATCTGTGATTCGATGCTAATGAAAAAATGTTATCTAAAAAAACAGTTTGATTGCTATGTGGTCCATATACGTTTAGGAAGGTATGAGGTTCATTATTGACATAACATTGTAATAGGAGAAAGCGTCCCACTTTATTGCTAACTTTTTTTGACAATCTTTATTTATTGGATTTTTCAAAAGATAATGTAACATTAGTCAGTCAGGTAAAGTACATTTAGTCTGAATGAACAACATTGCACAAACAAGTTTATGCTCCTGCCACTACATAGACCCGTCTGTAGGTTCTTTCTGTTGGACCCTCTAACTGTTGAGGCTAGAGCCTGCGGTTACATAGCGCTCTTACGAAGCTAGGTCGGAATCCCAGGTCTTTGCGGCGATAGCCGCCTCGGGCTCTAACTGATTTAGACTGCGATTCTAGCTGTCCGTGTTTGGTACGTTGTCACTGGGATACTTTCCTAGCTTCTTTCGTAGCCTTAGAGGGTTACCCCTTAGGTGCACTGTGCTACTTGGAATGCTGTGTTTACGGTTGGACCCGATTATCTGATTCCCGGTTCCCCAGTTTGGATCTGTCGTCCTAAGGTGTACCTTCCCCACTGCAGACTGAGGTGCTAAGTGACGTGCTGGTCGTATGGGAGGTTGCCTGTGCATCTCAGATTCGGGGGGAGCCTCCGTTTTACTTAGTGGCAGTCTACCAACTGCAGGTGCGGTGTTCGGGGTTATTTGCATGAGCTTTGGGGTCTTACTATTTACTGGGTGTCGAGTGAGCCTGTGTCTCAAACCTGTCTCTGTGCTACCGGCTGATTCAAGTTGTCCGTCCTGCATTGCCCCAGGTCTCGGTGGTGTGGGTGTGTCCGAGTGGATGTTATGTCTTTCCGATGTCAGTTTGGGGAATGGGGGGAAACTGTCAGTTGTCTGTGTGTGGTTAGTAGGTAGGGTGTGTCTGTGCCTATGAGAGGTAAGGTATTTGTCGTGATGTTCTGCGAGTTTCCACTGCCGGTGCTAACTTTTTTAATTAGAATGAAGGAGACAGCTCCGTTGATTAAAATGGACACATATCTCTTTTTTATTATAACATGCATGGAAATCGTGTGGATACTGTTTGGAATAAAATTTTGGTCTATGATCCCATTTAAAGTGAGTTTCTTGGCAGTATACGACATGAGCATTGGTTTGTTTTGCTTCCGCGAAAGCTAGCCTACGCTTATGGGGGGAATTTAGGCCCTTGGCATTTATGAAAATAATATTGAGTGCTATGGTGGGATCGGTATGGGAAAAATGCTATGTCTTGCTTTTATCCCCAAGGTTTACTGAGTCCCATGAGTTAGGATTTTTTGCTTTTTATCAATTCCGTTATATAATGTTTTAAGTGTTTGTGTTTTGGCAAGTAATACATATGCAACCATCCTGGTAAAGTGTGCCGCATTACTAGTTTGACATACTGGGAGGGGTGAGTGATAGGGTCTGGTCCAAAGTCGCCGGAGCTGTCTGCTTTTACTGTACCCAAAAGGTTATTATATAGTGACATTTGTGGTCTTCTCATTAATAACATAGGCTGAATTCCCTCTGGTCACTTGAGCCCAGGTCAGGCACATCACGCATCGGACAGTTTGACTGCTTGGGTTGGTGGGAGGTAGGTAGGGTAATGGGGGGAAGGACAGTACACCGACAATACATACTGTAACTATATACATTATCCATCTGGGGTGGTGTGCTGTTTCACCGACGGATGGAACATGACTCTTTAGAGCCTGTGGGGGTAGGCAGCTATCTGTGCCAGAGACCATACATAGGTCTTACATTATTAAGCGAATAGTAATTGTGCATCTTCTTGCATTAACACAGGGCATAGTAATGAGCTGGGCCATAGCGTGATCAACTGGAATCCCGTGTAATATGCCCCCTATACAAGGAATTAAGAGTATGTGCACATGGAAAGAGTAATAAGATAAAACGAAAGATCAAAATAAATCTAAAGGAGAACCAATTAACTAAACAAAGTTATACAGGCTAGGTGGTAGGTACAATGAAGATAACTGTAGTGTCCCTGTGTGTAATGCCAGTGTGAGTCACTTAGCTGTTGCCACTGTTTTCCAATCAACCAAAATTTTCTATGGTGATTGGCGTTTCGTGTTGTTCCTTTCAAGACCATCAGGCTGAGTCACCGGTATCTTCCGTCGTGGTGATGTGTCATCGTCATCCCATCATGTCATGCTATAATGTGGGCTGGAAAACCCTATATGTACGTCACTTGTGCTGCTCTTAATGCTTGCGTGATCGGGCCCAATGCCTTCAGTTTGAGTAGTGTGGCTGCTGAAAGATCGGTGAATAGTTTTACACCTGCTAATTTGTCTGGGAGAACAGTGGAAAGGCAGGCTGTCTTTGGAGGTGTAGTAATGTAGTTTTGTAATGCGTCTCGTGGTACCGAGATAGGCAGATTTCAGGGCCTGGGAAGGCGGTAGATGCAGTCCAGTAGAAGCTCCTGATCTGTGAGTTCTGGTACCAGAACTTTTAAGAGTTCAAAGGCCTAAGCGGAGAGGTTTTGAGGAGGAATTTCATCAGGTTTCCCCCTGAGGCGGATGTTGCTCCTCCGATCCCTGTCTTCATGATCCGCCACCTTAGCTGAAAGTTGGTCTATTTTTGCGTGTAGGTCTGTATACGCGTCAGTATATGCGTCACTCCGTTCTAAGAGGGAGTATGGTGATTTTGGCACTGCGGCGCGATCTTGGACACGCGAAGGTGATAAGGCCGAAACTTGCAGCACCGATTTCTGCCTCGATTTTTGGAGGCTCGTTGTGCCATCGTGGTTGGGGGTCTAGGTGCCCGATGTTGAGGGTGATGCGCGCTGTAGGGATCTATTCTAGTCACTGTGATCGGTCTCTACACGAGGAGCTAGCAGCTCACACTTCCATCTTGGTGAGCTGCGAGACTACACCCCCAGAAAAAAACTTTTAAAGTAAGTTACACCATTTTTTCATTCAGGCTGTGTCTGTCACAGCCAGGGGAGATGACTCACACACTGCATAATCAGTAATAAAACGAATGTAACTCCTAAATGTCAGAGAATTAAGCAGTGAGACTTCAGAGGCATGATCTATACACCAAAACTGCTTGGTTACTATATTCAGGGCCGGATTAACATAGGGGCTGATGGAGCTGCAGCTCCAGGCCCAGGCCCATGGAATAGGCCCATTGATTTAAAAAAAAAAAATGTTTTTTTTTTTTTTACTTTTTTTTTTTTTTACACACTACTCTTAGGGTTGTTCACCTGGCCAGTATTTATTTATTTGAGGCTGCCTGGCCAGTGCCGATATTCCAGTAATACCGGCAATACAAATGCCTGTATTTTTCTCAGTATAAACAGATTTATTTCTTAGTATAAAGAGATTATTCTGCAATACCATTACCGGCCAGTAGGGGTCGCCGGTAATGGTGGAGAGAGGCAGGGATAGGAAGTTACAGCATATACCTGCATTGCTCTACTCACTGATCCGCGGGGGAGCAGCTACACAGCACAAAGAGTCCAGACAGCAGCTCCCAGCCTGCAGAGATACTAAGACACTAGGGGACACTATTAGACATGGGGACACATGGAGACCTCTGGGGATGCTGAGACACTTGGGGACACAGACACACATGGGGCACTGAGACAAGGACAAACACACACATGGGGACACTGAAACACTAGGGGACACTGAGACACTAGGGGACATGGGGACAAAGACACACATGGGGACACTGAGGCACCGGGAGACATGGGGACATAGAAACTAGGAACACAATGTCCCCAAATGTCTCATTGTCCCATGTCTCCAAGCCAGTGTCCTTGGTGTCTCAGTGTCCCCATGTCTCCCAGTGTCCCTAGTTTCTCAGTGTTCCCATGTCTCCCAGTGTCCCTAGTGTCTGTATGTCCATAGTCTCCCAGTGTCCCTAGTGTCTCAGTGTCCCTAGTCTCCCAGGTGTCTCAGTGTCCCCATGTCTCCCAGTGTCTGTGTCCCCATGTCTCTCAGTGTCCACATGTCTCTCAGTGTCCACATGTCTCTCAGTGTCCACATGTCTCTCAGTGTCCCTGGGAGACATGGAGACACAGAGACATGGGGATACAGAGATAGTGTGATGCATAGTCTCAGTGTCCCCGTGTCTCACAGTGTCCGCTCGTGACATGGGGACACTGGAAGACATGGGGACACATACACTAGGGGACACTGGGCAACATGAGGACACTGGGAGACTGGGAGCAATCCATCTATACATCAGAATCAAACTAAGTAGTTTTTTGGTGATTTCACAGAATTTTCTCTGTCACTCCTTGTGATTTACACCATGTGAAGTCCCGCATACATAATTAGTTATGCAAATTAGCAAGGCCTGTAATTTTTTTCCAAGAAAGGTGGTAGCCCTAATTACTCTTCACATACTCTTGCTTAAGTATGGAAACTTAAGAGAGATATAGATGAACAAAACTTGTGTGGACTAGCTGAAATGAAATTAGTTAAGGTAATGCCGACTTTGGTCTCTTTAATACTGTGGCATGTTCCCTTTCTTCTACACTCACTACATCCACCTTTTCTCTGTCTCAGACTGTATACCAGGAGCTTCTTCCTTCTAGTAAGTAGGTTAGGATAGAAGTGGACCAGCGAGTACTAGGGGACAGTCCTTAGAAAGCATAGAGCTAGCACATCATTAGATGCATTTATGCCAAGTTCAGGAAGCTGTTGGCCAGCATGCATGATTGGCAGGCAGCCTGACATGCATTCATGCTAGACTAGCCTTCCAATTCTTTGGGCAGACACGCCTCCTTTTGGGGCATGTTTAGCCCTTTTGGAAGTTCTGGTTACATGATCCGCGTCACTGGTCCACCCTTTTACCCCGCCCATTGATTTCCTGCTTCACTGGACACTGCTGTTAGGGAGTATGGATTTACTTGAAAGATGAAAGCATAATTTAGAGAGAGATTAGCATATTTTAAGAGAGTTTTTTTTATAGCTGCATCCTCCTGGGAGTTTCCCTCCTGCAACATCTCCACCAGATACATAATGCTTGAGAGGTGTGTCTGTTTCAGTGTTTTTGATCGATAAGATTCTGTACTTAGGCCCCTCATAATTGTCAGCACCAGGCCCACTGGGCTCTTAATCCGGCCCTGACTATATTGTCCCTTTAAGCATACTGTAAGCATACATTTAGATTTAGATTTAGAAACACCAACACAAAATGCAAACACATCCCTGCAAACACAAACATTTATACAAAAAAAACAATACTTTACACAAATGTACATCCACATTTAAAAGCGAACACTACATCCAAACACACCACTGCACGCAAATGCAAACATACATACAAATACCCTGTATTAAAAATATAAATTAAATACAAACAACAAACACATTATATACAAACGCACACCTACTCCTAAGTACTACAATCTGTTTAACATCTGTAGAAATTAGTGTATGAATACAGAAAATAAAATTTTGTATAAAAGACACTCTGCTAATTAAAAGGTTTGCACTATGGCACAATTTTTTTGGGGGGTTCCACGATGTTGTTACACTATGTCCAAGGGTTTCACATGAATTTTTTTTGGAAACCTCTGTTTTAGAGGATATGGCTAAGAGAGATTCCTTCCTGTATGTCTGCCTTTAATCTCTTCAATTCTCTTTGTAATAGGTGCATTTCTTGGGTGTGTGATACCTTTTACATTCAATAAAATAATTTTATTTGTCATGTTAATCGGAGATACCAAGATTGGTTAGTCTGTGCTACAATCATCCTTCCAGGGCACCATGGTCCTACCTCCAGAGCATTTCGCATATATACAGCACAATTTTCCTGTTTCCATTGCCAGGTGATTGGTGAGGTGGCACCACCCCTGTGGCAAAAGATCATTGCACAGCACTTGCAGGCTCAGGGGGGTGCCATGCAGCAGTCACGAAGATCCTGGTCCCACACCGCTCTCACTGGTTCCTGAGTACCTCCAGCTCGAAAGTCACGCACTGTTCTCCCCACAGCAGTGCAGACAGCTCTGCACTATCTGCATGGTTGCTGGATTTTGTCCACCTACAGGTGTCCTTTGAAATTACAGGACCCTGTAGGTGTTACACTTTATACTCACCTTTTCGTGATGTCATATTTGTTGGACGTCTTGGTCTACCCTGCCCAAGTCACATCCATTTGTGTGTCCTGGTGAGGGGTGATGATGGTGTTCAATGGTTTTCTTCTTATACATAAGTTCACATCTTGCTGGGAATCATTGCCCTGTCGTGGTTCTTGTCAGCCATAGAGTGTGTTATATATTCTTCTCTGTTTCCTGTTGTTGACCCAGTTTCGGATTTTGACTCTTCTGACTCTCTGTAACCCTTTGACCTTGGCTTGTTTTCTCGTTCTTGTGTACCTCTGTAATGCTGCAGATGATGTTTTGCAATGGTCTTCAGGACCTGGTGAAGCCCCTCAGTGAGGGTTTCATGATCATCGGGGTGGATACACCCGCAGGGATTTGGAAATATTGAAGCAGGAATACAGGCCCTGGGGAGATAGCGCAGCTACGCGGACAAGGGCACATGTAGGAGTGTGGGGATAGATGCATGGGATTGGTTGGAATGAGTCTGGGGGTGTGATTATGTTCTGTGTAAGACAGTGTGGGGGAGGTCTTACCTCAGTGCCACTTGGGATTCGGGCCAGCAAACAGCTTCCTGTCTCCTGCTCCTGTTTGCCTGGGCCTGCAGATTTACACAGCTTGATGGTTGAGGCTTCTGGCTTCCCTCAGGGCTGCTGCAGCGTGGATGGTGGCCGGCACCTGTGGAGAGATTTGGGCACGTTATTAGAGGTATGGCTACCGGTGTGGGCCCCCCCCCGCGGCCTACTTCCCCCTGGAGCACCCCCTGCGGTCTCCCCTGCTGCCTCCCATGCGGTCCCTGCCCCGCACCAGCCCTGGCAGGCGTTCCCACCCACCTGCCAGGCTCTCCCCTGTTCCCACTCTTCGGGCCCGGTTGATGAGGTGGAGCCCAGGCCCGAGGCCTCAGTAAGCCGCGTGTCTGGGGGCTCCAGTCACGTGGCCTACCAACAGGGGCCTGGATTTGCGGCCTGCTGCGGCCTTCTGCCACGAGGCCTGCCACTGCCGCGCGGCCAGCCGCCTCCGTTGCCGCCCGGCCTGGTACTCCCAGGCCGGGGATGCGGCCTCCTACTGCTGCGTCTGCGGCCTCCTACTACTAGGCCGGGGATGCGGCCTCCTACTGCCACGCGGCCCCCTGGTGCGGCTGCCGCGCGGCCTGCATGTGCTGTTATTCATCCAGCACCATCCGCCCCGGCCGCCAGTGCTGGATTGCGGGCCGTGGGCGGTGGGCGGCAGATGCAGCGATCCGGGCGGCGGGCGGCCGCCCGGCAACGATCCTGGTCCCCCCCGCGGCCGGCGGGGGGTTGGGGCGGTGAGTAGGCCCCCGCGGGCCACGCGGGGTACCCTGGTACCGCCGTTGGGGTCAGTGGGGGGTCCCCCTGCCCGTCGGGAGCCTCCTCTGCCAGTGAGGAAGGCTCCCAGGGCTCTGTCTCCCCTTCCCACTCTGCTTCTCCCAGGGGGCTCTGCTTACCCGGTCCTGGGCCCCCTGGTCCCCCTTCCTCCTTCTCAGTTTGTTTCCAGCCCCCCCCCTCTGTTGCCCCTTCCCCCCCTCTGTTGCCCATTCCCCCTCTCTGTTGCCCATTCCCCCTCTCTGGTGCCCCTTACCCCCCTCTGGTGCCCCTTACCCCCTCTCTGGTGCCCCTTCCCCCTCTCTGGTGCCCCTGCCCTCCCTCTGTTGCCCCTTTCCCTCCTGTTCTTTCTTTTCTCCCCCTCTGTGCTTCGCTTCCTCCCCCTGCTGGTCCCCATCCCTCCCTGTCTGCCCCCTCTCCTTTATCCCATCCCCCCTCTGTCTTGTCTGGGCCCCCTCCCCCCCTGTTGGTCACTTACCTCGGCCATCTCCTCTGGGGCGTGGGCTCTCCTCTTCTCCACTGCTCTCTTCTCAGGACTCTGCTGCAGCTCCTGGACCCGTCCAGCAGGTGGCGCCTGGATCCCAGCTGATGTCTTCTGTGGTTGCTGTTACTGATGTTTCTTTGCCTCAGCCTTCTGTAAGCGCAGTGCCGGGCTTGGATCGCCAGGCTGCGAACGGTGAGTACTTTTCCCCCTTCTTTGTTAGCGCTTTGCGTGCATACATTGTTCCTTCCTTTATTCAGTCTAGTCCTCTTGCACACACACACACACAAAAAAAAAAATACACTGTAAATTGCCAAATGGAATAAATTAAAAAAAAAAAAAAAAAAAGTGCATACTATGACATATACAAGAAGATTGAACGTTAACATAAAAAAAAAAAAAAAAAAGACGAAAACGGAAGAAAACAACTGAAATGAATTACAAGTACTTAAGTGCATGGACGCCGCTTCCCCCTCCCCCTTAATTTTCAGTATGCATCTTATGTTTAAGTGCGCTTTCCTGCAGCGTCCCGGGTTCGCGTGACTCTGGGTGTTGCTGAGCTTATATGGCCCGCTTGGCTTGCGCGCAATGCTAGGGAGCAGATGGGGGGAGGGGCTTTTATCGCAGGGACGTTCCCTCCTGCCACGGGGGGTCCCTTGACTAAGAGGGACATTAGGGGCTCCGGGAGGGTCGTGGGGAGCATGCTCCAGTCGGTTACGCCCCATGGCACATGCTTGAATGCACCCTGTTTCTGGATATCATGGTCGGGGAGAAGGGCTCCCCGGGGATGCACTGCGTGGTTCTGCAGTCAGGACACTTTCGGGACGCGTATCGTCCCTGGGAGGAGCTGGGTTGGTGGGGATACGTTTTGCACTTTAGTTGGCGGGCAACCCTTCTTGGCCTGGGGCCGGGTGGGCTCCGGCCTCTGGTTTACTTAGGTCTCGCCTGGTGCCTCAGCGCGGTGCGTTTTTTTTTGTTTTTTTTCGTCCTCTCTGCGATCTGTCGGGATGGGGACGTGGGTGCTCTCGGTGCTGGACCCTCAGTCCATGTGAGAGCTCCTTCGGGTGGTGTGGTTCCTGTTTCCCAAGACTGCTCGATTAGCTTACTTCCCAATCGTTACAGGTGCCCCTGGAGTTCGCTCTGCGAGCCCCCCCCTTTGGGAGGTGGTACCCATGGTGGAGCGGGGTTGATATCGCCTGATTCCTTAATTACTCGTCTGTCGTTTCCTTCTGGGGGCTGGGTTTGAGTTGGTGGCTCGGCGCAGCGGTCTGCGTGGGTGGGGCTGCGGGGCCCTGGGGCCTTGCTGACGCAGGCGGCGGTGGAATCGTTCTTCCGGCTGCTGCCGGTACGTCCGTCGAGTTGTTGTTTTCTGGGCTGTGTTTCTGACTGTCAGGATTAGGTGGCTATGTGCCTCCACGTAAGTTGCTCCCGATGTCGCTTATGTGTGGGGCCATCAGTGTCGCATGTACGCACTCTGCTGTTGCAGTGTTTGGTTTTTTTTCTTGGGATAGTGTTTTGGAGTTTCTGAGTTCCGTGGCCAAGGCCTTATCCGTGGGTCGGGATGTGTGCTCTTGTCTCCTGGATAGTGGGATCAATTCCTGTAAGGGGAACGCCGGAGGGGCGTTGTGGGTTTCGGCTGCGCTACCCGTTGGCTCTCCGGGTTACGCTGGGCTTTGCCTGTTGGGGTTGCCCTTGGGACTGTATGGGGTTCCTGCTGAGCCTCCTCTAATGCTGGCTTGTGCAATCTGGCCCCCTGTGTCTTTTCCGCTGGCTTCCAGCTGTTTCGCTGCCGCAGGAGGTTTTGGGTTTTGGGCCATTTGGGCTCTCGGGGGTGTGCTGCCTCTTGCCCACTACGCTGGCTCTGGCGGACTCTGGTGTTCTTGGAGGTCCCCTTTCTGGTGGCATGGTAGGCATGTGGTGCCCAGCTCACGAACAGGTGGGTGGGTTTTCCTTGGGGACCATCGTGGGGTGATGCTGGCTGTCTTTCACATGTTACAGTACCCTATACCCCGGAGGTACTCTGGTACTCTGGCTCGGTGCTGTTTGAGTCTAGGGGCGGCTGGTCAGGGTTTGTCTGGTTGTTACCGATGATGGCCGATGCTCTGTCTTGTTCATTATAGAGCGTACTTCGGGTGGAGGTGTCACGGAGTCGATTTGTAAGGCAGTGGAGGTGTGGTCGCTTGGTCCAACGGTCTGCTGAAGCTGGTCTGTAGGCTATCTTTGGGGCGGCGTGGGGCCCGCTCCAGTAAGGTTGGAGTGTTCGGGACGGATGGGTAAGTTTCCTTTTGGGTTCCGGGATTGGACTGCTCATCTACATGTTTGGTTCCGTCTATTGCGGGCGTTGGGGGCGATTTCTGCGATTAGCGGGGCTCGGCTTCCCGTTCATGTTACGGTCGTCGGCAAGTGGGAGGGTGTTTTGGTGGAGTTGAGTAAGTGTTGGATTGGACTTCCTTCAGGTTTCGCAGCTCGATGGCTGTTGTCGTTGGGAAGGGTAGGTTGGTTGAGGTTGGCTGTTTCATCGATAGAATCTGTGCAATTCTTGGATGTTGCGGGGTTGACTTTCTGCATCCTCCTGGGGTAGGTGGGATGCACGGGGTAATGGTTGGGCTCCTACCAAGCTGTAATGGGTTTCCAGGTTGGTCTGTAATATACCGTTCCGATCGGGGGCGGTGCAGGGTTCCGTCATTTGCCTGTTTTCGTTGGGAGTACTGTTCCGTCCCTGGGATTGTTCGGCCTCCTCCCCGGTTTGGTTCTCGGAGATGGTTTTTTTCACCCCCGCGTCCATTTAGTTGGGTTGTTCCTCTTGGGGGCTCGACTTCCTGGATAAGGATGGCGGGGAATTCAAGGGGCATTTATTTTGGTTGGGGGCGGCTACGGACACCGCCAGGCTGGGCGTGCCTGCGCCGATGGTTCAGAGGGCTCGGGTAGTGGGTCCTTGGGTCGCCTTGTTGGTCCCTGCTTGGTTTTATCGCCGCGTTTACGGTCCCCCCCCCGGGGGGGGGGCGGGTTTTTTTCGTGGGTAATTTGGGAAAGGAGGCAGGGGCGAGTGGTTGGATCTTCCGCCTTCTGGGGTGGAGGTTCGGTGGTCTGGCTCCGGTTACGTGAAGGGGGTGTGGCTCCTCCTCGTACGAGGTCAGCTGCCCCGCCTCATGGGGTACCAGGGGTTTTGTCATCCCTGGATGGAATGACTTGGGTCGGTGGTGTTTTAGGAC
This sequence comes from Pelobates fuscus, assembly GCF_036172605.1. Taxonomy (NCBI): domain Eukaryota; kingdom Metazoa; phylum Chordata; class Amphibia; order Anura; family Pelobatidae; genus Pelobates; species Pelobates fuscus. The sequence goes on from NC_086322.1 coordinate 231,832,349, forward strand.
TTGGGTGCTCTTCGACCTGGACATGTTTCGCATTATGTTTCTTCCCCGAGGTTCTCAGGGGCTGGGCTGCACGTATCGCCCTTTCCTGTTGGCAGTACACTCCGCAATGTGAGTGCCCTGGTGCGCTGCCGTCGGTCATCGGACTAGATGGGTTTCTAGGTTTGTCGTGGCCATAACAAAATGACTAAACACATAACTGACGAAATGAATATATAAAAACATAAACACTTCCAGTTCACCTTTTGGGTTTGGCTACATGTGGTTTAGTTATCTCAAGGGAAGGGTGCGCTTGCTGGAGGTCGGACTTGACCTCTGTTACTCTAGCGCTGCGAGAAGTGGTGGAACAGGCCATGGCTGGTTGTGGTGGGGTCCCCCGCTGATTTTAGGCGTAAAACAGCGGGGTTGTGGCGGGGGTATGTCCTTGCCAATTGAGTTTGAGGTTACGTTTAAGTATATGGAATGAGATGAACAAGTTTTTAAGGTCTCAAACCTCCCCTGCTCCAAAGGTTAAACTTTAGGTTGCCTGAGGTCTGTCAGGGTATTTATATCGGCAGACATTTGTGCTATGATAGAAATACAAAGTGTATATTCTGAAGTCAATCTAAATAGACCAGACTCCATTTTGTATCTTCAAGTTAACAAAGAGACACAAAATTTCTATCCTTTCTCTAAAACTGACTGCTTTGCCCAAGCTGAATGGAATGTCTTGTATATAAACAAACCAAATAGATAAGACATTGAGAATGGGGGTGGACAGACTGTCTAATTACTAATGGAATATAATAAATTCTAAAAACCCAGACCTGGGTGACAGAGGATTAAATAATTAAATTTTACTTTCGATATTGTACAACGTCCCATTATAGTTTAAGGTGAAACTTAGTTCACAAACTATCAATTTTAGGAATTATAGCAGAATTTGCAGACGCATAGTCTGGACAAAACTGAGAAAGACCCTGTGATCTGACAAGTGAATATAAAATTATGGCTACATAAAGATAACGTAAATGACGTCAAAAATAGCCACCAGGAAAAGTTAACTCTTTCCTGGATAGGTATGTCTAGTGGAACAATACTGCCATCTAGAGTCCAAATATTAAAATGATTACCTAGAAGGCAACCACACCCCACATTTGTGATTGGCTATCACTTAGAGGAATTTCCCCTTTAAAAAATTAAGACAAGGGAGGGTCGGAGATTAAAAAGATTGAAGAGAGAGACATTACAACACTGTCGGGAGATTCAGAGAGATCCAGGCAGAATCGGGCGATCATAGTAACCAAGAAACTCTTACACTACATGCAGAGAAAGAGGCCCATGACACTTAGCTACCTGAGAACATCTGATGAGAAAATATCTACTTAAACTGGTAAATATACTAGCATTTAATTAATTAATTAAAATTAATTAAAATTAATAGCATGATATATGACTGAATAATTCACGATCAGATTTCGATTTAGAAATCTTAGCTAAATAAGAAATACATAATTAAGCTTTTTATTCTGCAGATAAAAACAATAATAATGTATTTATGTGATTAATCACATATTAGAATATCGTGATATTATCCAGCTGTGTTGATTTGCTATAAATAAGATTAAATATCTGTTTAGACAAATTAATAAAATATCAGCTAATATAACATAGTAGATTTCTCTCATTGGATAAAATCAAGGAAATGGTTGATGACTGGTTAAATGCTATTTATTTAAATTACATAGGAGTAGATCTTAACTACTTAAGAGGTCTAGCCAGCATTGAAAGGGTTACTCTGCCAGCTAAGTTTTTTTTTTTATTATTGCTTCATGCTGCACGCTGAAGAGTTCTCTCCCCTCTGTGAAACATTCCCTCTGTGAAGCCCATCGTAAATCTTATCTTGACAGCTTGCAGATTCAATGCTGTATTAACCAGGAAGTAAACTGCCACTTTGTATTGCATATTGTTTTTATACTGCATATTAATTATTATTGCCATATTGTATTACATATTCATGTTATACTGAAAATTCCATTGATTATTATCATGCATGTTACTTATATTATTATCATTTGAATATAAAAATAAATATCTATTTTTTTTTAACAAATTTGTGATTTTAATGTATATGGTTATACATTTCACTTATAACGATAAACGTTCTTAGGGATCTGAGAATTGAATATCGTGGGCAATTCTCTCTGTTTACAATTATTATCCCATAAATATCCCCACAAATTGGAGGCACTGCTGAGATCGTTTAAGTTGAAATTATATTCCATATACAATAATATTTGTGTAATTCATGCAATATTAATCTTAATATAGAAACGAGTTTTGTATTGAGATTAAATCATTGTATAAATATGGCCAGCGGCAGCGATACATCTGTAACAGATAATTGTGAAATAATTGAAGACCTAAGAAAAAATGCTCTAATCAATATTCATAAACATATGAAAAATGATTTAAGCTATGATGTTTGGTTGAAAAGTATTGAATGGGATGCTAAATGCACGATGATAACTGATGAACACATACTAAGAAACCTTAAAGTAATTGCTGAACAAAAGAACATAGAGAAAAAGATGGGGTACATAATACACTCCTGGCCTTTCTTTATGACAGCACTTCTTAAGGCGTTAGATGAAAACAAGGTATTGAATACCAAACTGGACACGTACAGTGAACAATTTGGCATTCAAGATGGGAAACTCCAAGATTTACTTGCTGAGCATAAAACTCATCAGGCTGATCATGAAAAAGAAATGACAGCTTTGATGGATAAATATGCACAGGAAATAAATCAGCTTAAAATGCAATTGCATGAGTATGAAAAGGAAAGCCAGGAATCAGGCAGTGAGGTTGATAGCCATCATTCTGTGCCAAAAAGTTGCACAAAAATGAAAGAAAAGACTATCTATAAATCCCCTCCTTGTCATGATTTTCCCACACCAGACCAGGTTTTCATAAAACAGTCTGTAAGGAATGAGGTGAGTAATTCAGGAATATCACCTGTGAAACAGAATTCTCCATCTCCTGGCATGCCAAACAACCTTGGCAATCTTGGGCAGAACAGTTTGAAAAAGCTGTCTTGGCCAAACTTGAGAGGGAGAGTCCAGTTCAAGGTGATAGGAATGAAAACAGACATGGTTCTGTACACTGGAAGGATTCTGATGCTAATCAGAATTATGACAGTGAACGAGAAGCTCAGAGTGATGGGAGTTAAAGTGATTGCACTGTCCACTCTGAAGGCCATGTGACTGATATGCCATCTGCACTGTTGTACGGGTCTAATTCCTCTTCAGCAGACAGATCGCATAGACGTTTACCACATCGCAGGGAAACAAACAGAAACAGAAATCGTAAATCAACGACGCCCGTTTATGAATCGCCAAAGGTTGTTAAGTTCCTTAGAGAGACTGTCCCACAATTTTCTAGAGGTTCAGGAAACATATCTGAACATCTGGAAACTTATGATAGAGCAATGAATTCATTGGGCATGTATGATGACATTCAAAAGAAATGGTTCATTACATGGACCTTTGATTCAATGTGCCGTGTTCATCTTGAAAGTCTTCAAGCTATGCAGTTAATGTCCTGGTCCAAGATGAAATATGAAATAATCATGGAATATGGTAAGTATAAAACCGTTGCTTCTGCAAAGAAGGCGCTTTATAACTTAAAGTGCCGTCCAGATCAAAGCCCCAGAGAATTTTTAGTAATTCTTAAAAATGCATACTCCGTGGCCCAAAGAAAACCCAGGTATGAAAGCACAGATTTCAAATATCTGTATTTTCATGCCATGCCTGTAAACATACAAATGAATCTCGCAAGAGATTATGATTGTAAGCTACCATTAGAATGGCTAGTCAGTCAGTGCATGAAATTGTATACCATACACCATGCACATGACGAAAATCAGCCAAAGGTTAAGAAACCTGGTGATAAAATGGTGTCAGAGACTAAAATTCAGTTAGGTTTAGAAACCCAACAGAAAAAGAGGACCTATTCTGAGGTTTTGAAAACACCAAAGCCTCAGAAACAGGAAAACGCCAGAAGCAATTCTGCAAACTCCTCTGACAATAACTCTGAAAAATCCAATGCCAATGGGAATAAACGCCCCTGGGTTAATAAAAACCAAGGCAATTCCCAATGGAGAAGGAATCCTCAGGGAAATAGGAGATATGGAAACAGAAACAACCAATCTGCTTCCAATAACTCCCAACAGTCTCAGCCATCCCAGCCAAATTCTAATGGGCAAAGACAAAACGGCAATGGGGGAAATAATTTGCGTCGTCAGGTTGGTCAATTGACTGACCAGATGGGCAAATTAATGGAGCAAATAACAAAGATTAACCAAGCCTTTGCTATCAATCCTTTTTTAGGGACAGCTCAAATTGCAGAGACACCTGTGCAATTGCAACAGCATCAACAAGTGCCGCAGCAAATATAGCTACAGTGACTAAACAGGATAGGTTATCAGTAGATGTAATGCCTAACCCTGTTTCCTTTCCAGGTACTAACAGTCAAATAGACGATAGTTGTGTTAGGAAACCTATTGCCAATCCCGTCACTTCACTTCCGGGTGAAGGAGGCGCAACGTGTTCCTCTGTTTTTTCATTTCAGCCAAAGGCTAAAATAGCCCCAGCAACCACTAGTTTCCAGGATCCAGACCTGAAAGGGTTAACTGATGAGATGCCGACCACTAGTTCCCGCTTGACAGTTCAAGATATTCCTAAAAAGGATGGGCCTGTGGGTAAGACTGAGCATTCCTCAGTACAGGTAGAAACTACTGCTGTGACCGGTAATGTATGGAAAACAAGCAATATGTTGACACATTCTAAATTCTTATGTGAATTAGAAGAGCATGAAGGAAGGTACTACATGTCTGTAGAAATACAGGATTCACTACCCCAGCCTTTCAAAGGGTTAATAGATACTGGTTCACAAGCCACGATCTTATCCAATACCTACTTCCAGCAGGTAATGGACTTAGCAACGGATAAGCCGAAGCTAAGAAATTTCCCCAATGCTTTGTTGAGTGTTGGAGGAAATGCACTTCATGTTATTGGCAATACCTGGTTAAAGTTTAAAATAGGTAACAAAACCTTTAGACACCCGGTGATAGTGGTAGATCTCCCCTATAACCGACTGATTCTGGGTATAGACATACTCAGAAGACTTAACACAATTATTGACTGTGTGAATGGAATTGTATGGTCACAAGCTAAGGTTCCTATAACCTATGAGAAATCACATGTACAATCTGATCGTAACTGCCATGTAATAGAAGAAAGACCTGACTCGATAGAGGTGCATTTTAGGAATAGTCAGTCACCTGACGCGACTATCCTGCAGGTGAATGACGCAATCGCACCTGTAGATGAGCATTCCGTAAGAATTGCTCCAGAGAGGATCCAGAATGTCTCTCTGGAAGGTGATGTTTTAACCATTTCTCTCCACAGGGACTATGTTGAATCTGTAGATCTGGCAGGTCATGCTCAATTCCTTGCCAGAATTGAAAGGGTTAATAACAACTTATTCTTTCCTATTCAGATAAATGACTTAGGAAGAAATAGGAATGCAAAGCTGGTCTTACAAATGAGAACAGCTATATTAGCAGAGGTCTGTTAAAGCAGATCGCTAATCCTAAAATGATCAGGTACGCTTCCCCACATAACAGGTGGATCCAGAACCTGGATGGCGAATCAGAGAGTCATAATGTGATAGCAAAATGTTTACTATCTATTTCCATCGGAAATAAGACAGTTAAACATTTATTCCTAGTGATAGACGAACCTCGCTATCAGGTTTACATTGGCAATGATGTCATACATCGTTTTGCCATACACCTTGATCTGATTAATTCCAACTTGTGGACAAGGTTAAAAGGCAATCCTTGTGGATACCTACACGAGGAAAACGCCCTGAAATCAGGACAAATACTCCCATATGCGGTAAGTATGCAAGTTCCTGGTGACATAACCATTCCACAAGGGACAAGTAATTTTCTTTTACCCCTACAGGTCAAGGAGGGTCAGAGATTAGAAAACTCTGATGCCCTAATCTGTTTATCCAACAGGATACAACAATTAGGGATGGTGGTAACACATACACCAATGGTAAGTATTGGTAAGAATCCCACCTATATAATGGTTAACAATGTTACACCCAATAGTGTTACTTTACCAAAAGGAACATTATTAGGTCTAGCATTGAATGCTGAGTACTATACATTTGGTTTCCAAAACCAAATTATAGGCCTCATCCCTGAAGAATACTTAACTGAGGACGAAATTGTCGATCAAATATTCCATTCCTCCCCAGAAGGATTATTCACTATCCTATCTGTATATCCCTTCAACGTGGAAGACGGCTCGTGTAAAATCGAAGAAGCATCAATAACCTTCGATCATCCGCTCAATGAGGTAAGTCAACACCGAACTGACCTAACTTCTAGGCTTGAAGAAGCTTATGAGATAGGCCAGCCTGAAATCTTTCCAGGATTTCAGGAAAGGCTAGAAGAGCAAATATCTTTAGCTGACGGTTGCTCCAACGATGCTGAGCGACAGCAGCTAAAGGAAATCCTTTTGGAATTCCAAGATATTTTTGCCAAAGATTCCTACGATTGTGGGTTAACTAACCTCCACGTAGCCAGAATACAAACTGATCCAAATTTACCACCTGTATTTATCAAACAATATAGACTCCCATTAGCGTCATACGATGGTCTACAAGACATCATTCAGAATTTAAAGGAAAGGGGCATTATACGTCCAGTGCACAGTTCGTATAATAATCCGATCTTGGGAATTCTGAAACCTAATGGACAATGGCGGTTATGCGCTGACTTACGACAGCTAAATAAACGTGTCTATATGTCTGGTTGGCCAGTGCTGTACATAGACCAATGTTTGGTACAAATGCAGGGATCCAAAATATTCACTGCCATTGACTGTGCGCAGGGATATTGGACTGTACCAGTCCATAATGAAGACCAATACAAATTGGCCTTCACATTTGGAAAGCAGCAGTATACCTGGACCCGTATGCCTTTCGGTTACATAAACTCTGGTCATGAATTCACTGTGTTCATGCATAAAGCTATGCCTGATGCACTCGAGAGAGGAACGTTATCATATGTCGACGATGTCTTGCTGAAAAGCACTTCCTTTGATAAGCATATCATAGAGATTAGACATGTTCTCACTCAGTTAAGAGAGGCAGGGATTAAACTGTCTTTACAAAAGGCGCAATGGTGTCGCACCCATGTAAATTTCCTCGGACATGAGGTAACCTCTGAAGGATTAAATCCCCAGAGGAAGAAGGTTGAAGCCGTACTAAAGGCTAAAACACCTTCAAACATCAGGGAATTAAGATCGTTCCTTGGTATGACTAACTACTCCCGTAAGTTTATAGATAACTATGCAGAAATAACGAAACCACTCTTACACCTGCTTAAAAAGGAAACTACCTGGAACTGGGGGGGAGCCTCAGGACCTAGCGGTAAGTGAACTGAGGAGGAAGCTCACTCAGGTACCCTGTTTAGCATACCCAGAGGGGGGTAAACCCTTCTATCTGGAGACAGGATATACTGATTTAAGCATAAGTGCTGTACTGTATCAGAAGCAGGACAGTTTAAACAAAGTTATTGCATATGCTAGCAAGACTTTGTCACCTGTTGAAGTTAAATTCAACACGTGTGAGAAGGCGTTATTGTCGACTGTCTGGGCACTACAAAATTTTCGTAGCTATATCCAAGGTGAGAAAATAATTGTAGAAACAGCTCACCAACCTCTACAGTATCTGCAGAGTGAAAGAATTAGAGACGGTAATCTCTCTAACAGTCGGATTACTGCATGGACTCTATCCTTACAGGGATGGCCGTTAGAAGTCCGTTATAAACATAATAAGAGAAGCCCAGTTGCCCAAGGTTTAGCAGAATTACATGACTGTACTGCTCCATCTCTGGATGATAATGACACCGGAGATGACTTCCTAGAAGAGCAATTGCTATCCCCTTATAAAGTTTATGACGAAGAATACTGTCGACCACTACCGTGGGTATACATTGATGGTTGTTCATATCACCACGTCGCTGGTACTGAACGGAAGTTAGTTGCAGGTATCGGAATCGCCTGGATAGGTGATTATCCCAATGTATCTATAGAATACAGTATTGGTCCCAAAAGCAGTCAGATAGCCGAACTCTGTGCAGTATATAAGACCATCCAAATGGCAATAGAATATAGTATCACAGAATTTGTTATCATAACTGATTCCAACTATGTTCGCAACAGTTTCGTCGAATATCTGCCTAGCTGGAAACTTAACCAAATGCTGAAAAGCAATAACAAACCTGTTAAACATGGGAAATTGTTTTGTAAGATTGATGAGTTGGTTAAGGAACATGGTTTAACCATATATTGGAAGAAAACCAAAGGCCATTCTAAGATAGAAGGTATTGACAAGGATGGTAATGATTTAGCCGATTCACTGGCAAAACAAGCAGCCATCAATGGTGAAACCCTAAACATTGATGATCTTATGGGTTCAATTCATGTTGTCATGAAGCTCCTAGTGACGACCTGATTACCAGTCAGAAAAACGATCCTGTCATAGGTATATTCTATAAACATATAGAAGACCCTACTGTCAATCCCATCACAGATGAGGATTGCAAAGATAATGAAGATTTACGAATCTTGATGAGATATAAAGTCCAATTTAGTATCATGGATGGGTTGCTGGTCAGAACTTCTAAACATGGTATTCAACAATGGGTAGTCCCAACTGTATACCGAGGGTTAATGCTCCAACACGCACATGATGCACCTACATCTGGGCATCGTGGTGATAAGATCACATATGAGATATTGCGTGATTATGCATATTGGCCACACATGTTAAGAGATGTTAAGACTTACTGTCAGGGATGCTTGATTTGTCCGCAATATCAACCCCATGGTCCAACCCATCGTGCACCACTTCAGAAGAGGGGGGTGTCATTACCCTGGTCTGATATTCAAATTGACTTTATAGGTCCTGTAACAAGATCTTCAAGAGGTAACAAATACATGTTAACAGTTACATGTATGTACACAAAGTGGATAGAATGTTTGCCTTGTAAAGAGAACACGAGTACCGTGTGCGCCACTTTGTTGATTAACCATGTCTTTTCCAGGTTTGGTCTGTCTCAAAGCGCGAAATCAAGTCAAGGAAAATAAATTCTTACCTTCTTGGAAAGGGCCATATGTCATCATTGACAAAATTTCCCCAGTAGCGTACAAAATAAAAATTCCTAAGGATGGTGATTTTATTGAAAAGTGGGTTCACATTAACCAGTTGCGTGCTTGTCATCCTAAATCTCAATTAAGGATTATAGGTGTGGATTCGGATGCAGAAGGTTGAACGACTAACCTGGATGAATGCTTGATTCACGTGGTATCGTATGATGTGAAATGTTGTGATGTGCCATGATCTCATGTATGTTCATGTCATTAAAGCGGCACTGTCATGCCGAATTCCGTTTTTTTTTTAACCCCCCCTCCCGCCTCAACTACATCCAATCGACCCCCTAGTCATCCCCAAATGCCCCTATGCCCCCCACATTACCTATTTCTTATTCTTTATTTTCTGCCCCGATCTATATTCAGGGCGCCGCCATCTTTGTGTGGGTAGGTGAAGTCCCTGTGGGACACGTCATCTACCCACACTACACAGACTGTGAGATTCCCGCACATGCCCAGTGAAACACCTGGACATGCGAACGGGAATTTCATCTATTCATTCATTCATCAGACAGACGAATGAATGAATAGAAAAAATCAGACGAACAAACTAACACTGTGTATCAGTGTTAGTTTGTTCGTTCGGTTTATTACAAGGAGGGAGCTACCGGCGTGCAGCTCCCTCCTTGTAATATGTAACTATAGAAGCGGCAGGGAGCAGTGCTCCTCGCCACTTCCTAAGCCCCCCAGGTCCTCCCCTCACTCTATGGGGGTCAATATGACCCCCATAATAGCACAAGGGAGATTCAAATCTCCCCGATGCCCCTACTCGCTATATCGCGAGTAGGGGCATGTCCACTAAACAGTGAGCAGCCTGTGGCTGCTCACTGTAAAAAAAAAAAAAAAAAAAAAGGGTAATAAGGGGGGGACGGGGGACCTACTGTCCTCCCCCGCCGGCCCCCACCCCTGGACGGCGGGTGGGGGCCATAATGGGAATGAGGGGGGACCTACTGTCCTCCCCTCAGGCCCCCACCCCTGGGCGGCGGGTGGGGGCCATAATAGTAATAAGGGGGGGGGGACCTACTGTCCTCCCCTCAGGCCCCCACCCCTGGGCGGCGGGTGGGGGCCATAATAGTAATAAGGGGGGGGGGACCTACTGTCCTCCACCCCCCGGCCCCCATCCCTGGGCGGCGGGTGGGGGCCATAATAGTAATAAGGGGGGGGGGACCTACTGTCCTCCACCCCCCGGCCCCCACCCCTGGGCGGCGGGTGGGGGCCATAATAGTAATAGGGGGGGGGGACCTACTGTCCCCCCCCGGCCCCCACCCCTGGGCGGCGGGTGGGGGCCATAATAGTAATAAGGGGGGGGACGGGACCTACTGTCCTCCCCCCCCCGGCCCCCACCCCTGGGCGGCGGGTGGGGGCCATAACAGTAACAAGGGGGGGGGGACCTACTGTCCTCCCCCCCGGCCCCCACCCCTGGCCGGCGGGTGGGGGCCATAATAGTAATAAGGGGGGGGGATCTACTGTCCTCCCCCCCCCCCGGCCCCCACCCCTGGGCGGCGGGTGGGGGCCATAACGATAATGGGGGGGGACCTACTGTCCTCCCCCCGCCCCCACCCCTGGGCGGCGGGTGGGGGCACTAAGTAAATTCCCCCCCCCCCCCATCAAGGTGACTAGGGGTGCCCAAGCCCCTAGTCACCCACCCCCCACCCAAATAAAAAATGCCCCTACCTACCCCCCTCACCCTAAAAAATAGTGAGGGGGGAATAAAATTGCTAACCTGTAAAGTAAAATTAAACTTACCATTCGACGTCTTCTTTTTTCTAAAATCTTCATTTTTCAGCCCCAAAAAAGGCCAAATAAAAAACCATCATAGCCGTCGAACTAAAAATAAAATAAAAAACCCAAGCGCAAAAAAAAAACCCGACGAAAAAGAAAAAACCCGAGCGCACAAAAAAATAATCCATCTTCACCCATGGAGGGCTCCGCGCAGACTGAGCTCCGCAGGGCTGGGCAAGGCTTATAAAGCCTTGCCCCGCCCTGCAATTAGCCTAAGAACACTCTGATTGGTGGGTTTAAGCCAATCAGAGTGCTCTTTGTCATTTTACAAGCGTGGGAAAGTTCTTTGGAACTTTCCCACGCTTGTAAAATGACACAGAGCACTGTGATTGGATGGCTTGAAATCCATCCAATCACAGTGCTCTGTGTCATTTTACAAGCGTGGGAAAGTTCTTTGGAACTTTCCCACGCTTGTAAAATGACACAGAGCACTGTGATTGGATGGATTTCAAGCCATCCAATCACAGTGCTCTGTGTCATTTTACAAGCGTGGGAAAATTCTTTGGAACTTTCCCACGCTTGTAAAATGACACAGAGCACTGTGATTGGATGGATTTCAAGCCATCCAATCACAGTGCTCTGTGTCATTTTACAAGCGTGGGAAAATTCCAAAGAACTCTCCCACGCTTGTAAAATGACACAGAGCACTGTGATTGGATGGATTTCAAGCCATCCAATCACAGTGCTCTGTGTCATTTTACAAGCGTGGGAAAATTCCAAAGAACTTTCCCACGCTTGTAAAATGACACAGAGCACTGTGATTGGATGGATTTCAAGCCATCCAATCACAGTGCTCTGTGTCATTTTACAAGCGTGGGAAAGTTCCAAAGAATTTTCCCACGCTTGTAAAATGACACAGAGCACTGTGATTGGATGGATTTCAAGCCATCCAATCACAGTGCTCTGTGTCATTTTACAAGCGTGGGAAAATTCCAAAGAACTTTCCCACGCTTGTAAAATGACAAAGAGCACTCTGATTGGCTTAAACCCACCAATCAGAGTGTTCTTAGGCTAATTGCAGGGCGGGGCAAGGCTTTATAAGCCTTGCCCCGCCCTGCGGAGCTCAGTCTGCGCGGAGCCCTCCATGGGTGAAGATGGATTATTTTTTTGTGCGCTCGGGTTTTTTCTTTTTCGTCGGGTTTTTTTTTTTGCGCTCGGGTTTTTTATTTTATTTTTAGTTCGACGGCTATGATGGTTTTTTATTTGGCATTTTTTGGGGCTGAAAAATGAAGATTTTAGAAAAAAGAAGACGTCGAATGGTAAGTTTAATTTTACTTTACAGGTTAGCAATTTTATTCCCCCCTCACTATTTTTTAGGGTGAGGGGGGTAGGTAGGGGCATTTTTTATTTGGGTGGGGGGTGGGTGACTAGGGGCTTGGGCACCCCTAGTCACCTTGATGGGGGGGGGGGGATTTACTTAGTGCCCCCACCCGCCGCCCAGGGGTGGGGGCCGGGGGGGGGGCAGTAGGTCCCCCCCCCCTTATTACTATGATGGCCCCCACCCGCCGCCCAGGGGTGGGGGCCGGGGGGGGGAGGACAGTAGGTCCCCCCCCCCTATTACTATTATGGCCCCCACCCGCCGGCCAGGGGTGGGGGCCGGGGGGGAGGACAGTAGGTCCCCCCCCCTTGTTACTGTTATGGCCCCCACCCGCCGCCCAGGGGTGGGGGCCTGGGGGGGGGAGGACAGTAGGTCCCCCCCCCCTATTACTATTATGGCCCCCACCCGCCGGCCAGGGGTGGGGGCCGGGGGGGAGGACAGTAGGTCCCCCCCCTACTACTATTATGGCCCCCACCCGCCGCCCAGGGGTGGGGGCTGGGGGGTGGAGGACAGTAGGTCCCCCCCCCCTCTTATTACCATTATGGCCCCCACCCGCCAGCCAGGGGTGGGGGCCGGGGGGGAGGACAGTAGGTCCCCCCCCCTACTACTATTATGGCCCCCACCCGCCGCCCAGGGGTGGGGGCCGGGGGGGAGGACAGTAGGTCCCCCCCCCCCTTTATTAACATTATGGCCCCCACCCGCCGCCCTGGGGTGGGGGCCGGGGGGGGAGGACAGTAGGTCCCCCCCCTCATTATCTTTATGGCCCCCACCCACCGCTCAGGGGTGGGGGCCGGGGGGGGGGGACAATAGGTCTCCCTCCCTTATTTTACTTAACGGCCCCCACCCGTCATTTAGGGGTGGGGGGCAATATTTTTTTTTTTTTTTTCTACAGTGAGCAGCCACAGGCTGCTCACTGCTTACTAGACATGCCCCTACTCGCGGTATAGCGAGTAGGGGCATATTATTTACTAATACCAAGTCATTTTTACTTGGTGTTAGTAAATTTGGCTGAAAGACCAGTTTAGGTCTTTCAGCCTTTTAGTAGATAGCTCCCTGATACCGTGGGAATTAGGGAGTTATCTACTAAGCGGCTGCAAGATGCAGCCACAGCAATGAATAGGATCGGAGTTTCATTCATTTGAATGAAATTCCGATCCGAACAAAGTACCGAATTGCATCCTAACACCAATGGAGAAACAGTGCTCATTCTGTTAGGATGCAATTCGGCAGTTTTGCCGGCGTTCTGTCTAAGTGACAGGACTTTCGGCAATACTGACAGGAAGCATTGTGGGAACAGGGAGGAAAGCTAGGGATCATGGGAAAATTGCTCTGACCAGCGGAAATGAAGCACACTTTGCTCCTCCGCTGGTCAGAGCTGGTCAAGCGGAGGAATCCCATAAGACAAAGAGTCCCTACTTTGTCTTATGGTTTTAAAGAAAACTAAAGAAGAATGGAAGAAATGAATAACAGATCCCGAGAGAGGGTGAGAAGAGGAAGAGATTGAGGAAAGGTAAGTTCGGCATGACAGTGCCGCTTTAACCATTTCCTTGCCATCCAATATCTACATTTTCTAAGCAGGTTACTAGCTTGTTTAGTTGCTATAGGCATATTGCTGAGGAGTCAGTAATAAATGTAGTGAGGGATGAAGTTCTAAAAATAGGATTAGAAAGAATACATATGTTGATGAATCGTAATAATGTGTTGTCCTAGGCCAAGTGATGTCACACTGTTATAAGTTTGTATACTTAACAAACCTTGAATCATTAGTAGATAAGTCTGAAACGAGTTCCTGATCCGTGACTGTCGAAAGATGTCCAAGAAGGATGTGGCGTATTTCTGGATCGTACTGCTCCTGTGCCAAGAGCTACGGACCGACCCGATCGCAGAGATGGGACCATCCTCCGGCATCCTGATTCAAGAGACACCAGGGTTCATCTTAACAGAGAAGAGGATCCTTACCCGACGTGTGTTCGTCAGCTTGGACCCCAAGATTTCCATCGAGAAGGCGTACAACATTTCATCGATGCAGCTTCCTGAGTTACAGACTTGGTACCAGATGCACCTCAAAAGAGCACAGGACCGTGTGCGAAACATCTTGGAGCAAGCCCGGAAACCATTTGTATCCAGTTCTATTTTGATGAGTAACCGACCCAAAAGGTTCCTCACCGCTATAATTGTTGCATTAGTTTGTGCCACTGTTGGTGCAGTTGTCGCAACTGGAATGTCTGCAGCCAACTCTATTACTGTCCAAAAGCTGGATATGGAAATCTATGCGCTAAAGCAACACATTAACGACATTCATCAGGTGATAAAACAGCAAAGAACACTTCTCCAAGACGTGTTAACTATTGTGGAAGACACAGTTGTTACAACAAATTTGCATTCGGAGTTAATTGCCAAATCCACTGAGTTGTACCAAAGTCATGACTTATTTAAGCGTGAACTTTTATTTCTGCATGACCCGATATTGTTCCACACACTTGCTTTTCTCGACGAAGTGCAAACTGGAATGATCGAATTGGCAGGGGGACGCATACCTCTGTATTTTGTATCCAAGGATATTGTTCATGCGATGCTTGCCAATGTGGATGGAGAAACAATTGAGCCCATGCAATTAAACCTGGCCTTTGAGATGGGGAGCGCTATACCTCTCTTAATTGACCCGGAACGCATGGAGATTTGCTTTTTATTGGCCATACCATATGTAACTCCCAAAAACATTTTTCAAATGAAAACAATCTACAACGTTGGTACATGGAAGGAAAATATCCATGTTAAAGTCCAAACCCCCGACGTTTTGGCTTTTCAACCGTGGATACCAGATTAGTATTCAATACCCATTTTGAATGACTGTGAAAAATTCAAAGACAATAATTTCCAATGTGATGGAAAACCTTTTGTGTACGATTCTACCAATGCTTTGTGTGGAATCGAGTACCTTAAACATGGCTCTGAAACATGTCAAGTGACTATGTCAAAAACCGACAGTAATGCGTTAGTACATGCTATATTAGTAAAAGATAAATGGTTGGTAAGCACGTGTCTTTAAAACATGAGTGTTTTTCGCAGGGATCAGGTGACTAATAAAGTAATTGCCTTACCAGCACCTGTATCATTGATCAAGGTACCCCACGACTCTCGTATCACCATCGGTGACGTTACGCTATACCCAGTGTACACTGACGTCCTCGAAAGTGCTATTGAGATGGTGGATCCCTTCCAGAATCTAGATATCCCTCTAGATCCTAATCTAAAGTTCTTGCTGGACCATAAGCCCAACCACACTATCCAAATGTCGATCAAGAAAGATAATATTTCTGTGGACACATTTAAATACTCTGAGTTAGATACTGACCTTATTGATCATGTTGACTGGTTCATCCATGTTAAAATTGTTATTGGGTGTGTTATGATAATGATGATATTATGGTTGATTGTACTAAGCGTAAAGTTCAAAACACTTACAGGTACAAAAGCATACGAACATGTTCATTCCACGCATGAGCCTATGTTAGAAATGATGTGATTGCACAATATGTCTTGTGACTTCCATAGTGCCTACTCATAAGCTAAATTACTTGGCTATGATATCCACTAAAGGGGGGTTATGTCAGGGTATTTATATCGGCAGACATTTGTGCTATGATAGAAATACAAAGTGTATATTCTGAAGTCAATCTAAATAGACCAGACTCCATTTTGTATCTTCAAGTTAACAAAGAGACACAAAATTTCTATCCTTTCTCTAAAACTGACTGCTTTGCCCAAGCTGAATGGAATGTCTTGTATATAAACAAACCAAATAGATAAGACATTGAGAATGGGGGTGGACAGACTGTCTAATTACTAATGGAATATAATAAATTCTAAAAACCCAGACCTGGGTGACAGAGGATTAAATAATTAAATTTTACTTTCGATATTGTACAACGTCCCATTATAGTTTAAGGTGAAACTTAGTTCACAAACTATCAATTTTAGGAATTATAGCAGAATTTGCAGACGCATAGTCTGGACAAAACTGAGAAAGACCCTGTGATCTGACAAGTGAATATAAAATTATGGCTACATAAAGATAACGTAAATGACGTCAAAAATAGCCACCAGGAAAAGTTAACTCTTTCCTGGATAGGTATGTCTAGTGGAACAATACTGCCATCTAGAGTCCAAATATTAAAATGATTACCTAGAAGGCAACCACACCCCACATTTGTGATTGGCTATCACTTAGAGGAATTTCCCCTTTAAAAAGTTAAGACAAGGGAGGGTCGGAGATTAAAAAGATTGAAGAGAGAGACATTACAACACTCTCGGGAGATTCAGAGAGATCCAGGCAGAATCGGGCGATCAGAGTAACCAAGAAACTCTTACACTCCATGCAGAGAAAGAGACCCATGACACTTAGCTACCTGAGAACATCTGATGAGAAAATATCCACTTAAACTGGTAAATATACTAGCATTTAATTAATTAATTAAAATTAATTAAAATTAATAGCATGATATATGACTGAATAATTCACGATCAGATTTCGATTTAGAAATCTTAGCTAAATAAGAAATACATAATTAAGCTTTTTATTCTGCAGATAAAAACAATAATAATGTATTTATGTGATTAATCACATATTAAAATATCGTGATATTATCCAGCTGTGTTGATTTGCTATAAATAAGATTAAATATCTGTTTAGACAAATTAATAAAATATCAGCTAATATAACATAGTAGATTTCTCTCATTGGATAAAATCAAGGAAATGGTTGATGACTGGTTAAATGCTATTTATTTAAATTACATAGGAGTAGATCTTAACTACTTAGAGTTAAGGAGGTCTAGCCAGCATTGAAAGGGTTACTCTGCCAGCTAAGTTTTTTTTTTATTATTGCTTCATGCTGCACGCTGAAGAGTTCTCTCCCCTCTGTGAAACATTCCCTCTGTGAAGCCCATCGTAAATCTTATCTTGACAGCTTGCAGATTCAATGCTGTATTAACCAGGAAGTAAACTGCCACTTTGTATTGCATATTGTTTTTATACTGCATATTAATTATTATTGCCATATTGTATTACATATTCATGTTATACTGAAAATTCCATTGATTATTATCATGCATGTTACTTATATTATTATGATTTGAATATAAAAATATCTATTTTTTTAAAACAAATTTGTGATTTTAATTACCGGTATATGGTTATACATTTCACTTATCACGATAAACGTTCTTAGGGATCTGAGAATTGAATATCGTGGGCAATTCTCTCTGTTTACAATTATTATCCCATAAATATCCCCACAGGTCTCGTGCCCATCGAGCGTGGATAAGGTCGGCTGATGGCAGGCATTGGAAGGATTTTTTATGACGAGGGGGGAGGTGAGAGGGAGTGGTGATTAGGAACCACTCCATGTTTTTATTGGCAAGGACGGTTGGGTCACTGTATAACACTATGGGTGGAGTTATATATGTATATATGTTAATTTATGCTTATTTATGTCTAATGTTTTGGTTACAGAAAAGAAGAGATTTAATAAAGAAAGTTATGGATGTGTTATGCAGTAATTTATTTGTGATAATAAATGCTGTGGCCTGTTTCATCCATACTAAGTGGTCTGTCGTTATTGGGGGGGGGTTGAATGGGGTTAGTTTTTGTTCTAGGCTGCATCGCGATTCCCCACTACGTACATACAAGGCCCTGGGGAGATAGCGCAGCTAAGCGGACAAGGGCACATGTAGGAGTGTGGGGATAGATGCATGGGATTGGTTGGAATGAGTCTGGGGGTGTGATTATGTTCTGTGTAAGACAGTGTGGGGGAGGTCTTACCTCAGTGCCACTTGGGATTCGGGCCAGCAAACAGCTTCCCTCCCGCCCACCCTATAGTACATTTCGTCACAGCTAGCCGGGGGTATGTCCTTGCCAATTGAGTTTGAGGTTACGTTTAAGTATATGGAATGAGATGAACAAGTTTTTAAGGTCTCAAACCTCCCCTGCTCCAAAGGTTAAACTTTAGGTTGCCTGAGGTCTCGTGCCCATCGAACGTGGATAAGGTCGGCTGATGGCAGGCATTGGAAGGATTTTTTATGACGAGGGGGGAGGTGAGAGGGAGTGGTGATTAGGAACCACTCCATGTTTTTATTGGCAAGGACGGTTGGGTCACTGTATAACACTATGGGTGGAGTTATATATGTATATATGTTAATTTATGCTTATTTATGTCTAATGTTTTGGTTACAGAAAAGAAGAGATTTAATAAAGAAAGTTATGGATGTGTTATGCAGTAATTTATTTGTGATAATAAATGCTGTGGCCTGTTTCATCCATACTAAGTGGTCTGTCGTTATTGGGGGGGGTTGAATGGGGTTAGTTTTTGTTCTAGGCTGCATCGCGATTCCCCACTACGTACATACAAGTGTTATCTTCACTTATGAGAGAATTATGAGAGATTTCTTCCGCTAATTTCAAATATGGAATTTTGCTCAACACAATGAGAATAAAAAAACAATAGGCCAAACTTTTAACTTCTTTGAAAATTTCTGCTTATAGGGGCAATACAGAAAAGGTCTTATTTTGGAAATTTACAAATATATTTACCCCCAATCCTGGGTTTGGGGACTCTTGAGGTACATCTCACAGTGAGAGCAGGACCTAGGAGGTAAGATAGATAGTGATGAATGTGAGGAGATGTGGGAAGCGGCTGCAAAGGTCTCTGTATGCGTAATCTCTCAGTAGCAAGTTTATAAGATACTATTATTTAGATGGCATACCACCCCTCTTCGGTTACACAAAATGGGCAAGGTCACAACATCTGATTGCTGGAGACTTCGTGGACATCAGTGTTAATTTTGTGTTAATTTATTATGCAAAATAAATAAAGCATTACAAAAAAAAATTACAAATAAGCGTCCCCATAGATGTATTGAACTACATCTCCCATGATGCTTCTTTCAGTATTATGGATGTAAGAGCATTATAGGAGATGTAGTCCACAACATCTGGAGTGCTGAAGGTTGCCAACTCCTGCCTCGGAGCTTGGTGAATCACAGACCTTAGCTGCAGGTATACCCTCTGTGGTTAAGCCTCCTGCAGCAGTATTTGCGGTATCACCCTGCACTATTTGTTGCATGTCATAGCTAACAAGCTTGGATAATTTCCTCTTTTGTTTTCCCCGACAGGGAATCAATCTCTCCTGGCAAAGCTGTCCAGTGCACCCTTGGACTGTACTTGATACTCATTTTAGCAAACTGTACTAGTAAAAACTATATACCAAAGCCACCATATCAAGCTAAAATCCCTTTGTTGCTTATAGAATTATTTTTTTTGTAAATTTTATTTTTATTGTAAGTTGAATGCAAATAAAACAAGCAGACATGGCAGTTGTATGACAGAGCGTTGAGGCACGCAGGTCTCCATTTGTTCTTTTTTTTTTTTGTCAACCGGTATACATCCATATCATATTTTTGGGATTTGCAGATCCAATCTGGTTAAGCGTACAGAAGTGTGTAGACTAAGTGTAGCCATCTTACGCTATGTGATCTGGAGAACCTGTTTTACCAGTTTGCCTGTATGTAATTAAGCGTCAGCGATCTACATTAATATTTGTGAACAACGGGACACGCAGGCCCCTTCAACATTTGGTTGGTGTAATCCTGGCGAGTCTGTCATTTTCCTGTGATCTTTTTCTGCCCCTTTAATATGGCGTTGTTTGGCGTTTTTTATCTGTGTATAGCAGTTGTACCATGCATATTTTCAAAGTCACTGTGGTCTACTGGTGACTACTGTGTGTGAGAGGTGTTCTCCTGTGTGGTTTGTCTCCCCCTTATCTTGGTTGTGTGTTTGTTTGTGTTTAGTGTTGGCTAGTGTCTATTTCCTCCGGTGGGTCTGGGGGGGTCGGCCCTGTGGTGTGTGTCGGTTAACCTTGGGTTGGGCTTCTCACTAGAGGTGTAGTGTGGTGTCTTGTGTCCACTTGGGTTTGGTATTATCTCTCTCCAGCCTCCCCCCTTTACCGTCAACAGCAGGAGTCCTTGTGTCTGCCGGGGCATTTATCTGGGTTGTTGGGTGTCTTATTTGTTGCCCGGTGGAGTCTTTGGTGTCGTGTTTGTGTGACTGGCCCTGTGGTTTGAGGCGTAAATGTATTTATTTGGTTTATGTTTATGGGTGTGCTGTATGGGTTATGAGGTGAATCTCTATGTGGGAGTGTGTTGGTTATGTTTCAAGCTTGTGTGGGTCTGTGGTGTATGTTGTCGTTTTCTTCCGTTTTTGTTTTTTTTTGTGTTTTTTGGCCTTGCTATACTCTGTTTTCGGGAGTTGTGAGGGTGTCTGTCTACCCTTCTTTTAGTAGCTTACTCACTTACTCCCGCCCCCTAGGTCTTTGCTCTTTTAATTTTCCCATTGTCTGGTCCCTGAGTAGTCCCGTCCCCTGTGTGTGTCTGCTCCCATCTGGGCTCCTGTCTCGCAGCGACCAGTGGGTAGTGGGTAGGCTTGGGTGCAGTGGTGCCATGTCCGGCGAGTCCAGGTGCCCCGTCCCCTGTCCCCTGCTCCCTCACCCCCTCATCTAGGTGGCGGTTGCATTCCGTGAGCAATATACGTACCATAGTCTCCACTGCTCTGTGTGTTTTTCCTGTCTCCCTAGAAGATTTGCTAATGTGGATTCAGCTTTTTGTATTTCTTCTACCCTGAGTTCCCATTGTCTGATTGTCGGTGGGTTTGGTGTTTTCCATAGTATCGGTATCAGTGCTTTTGCTGCGTTCAGCAGGTGTCTGAGGATCAATTTTTTGTACGTGTTTCTTTTGTGTGGTGCAGCAGCACTAGGTCTGCTCTCAAGCTTGTGGGTTCCCCCATTATATTCTGTATTTCCACCTCAATGTCTTTCCAGTATGGTTGGATTCTGTCGCAGTCCCACCAGATATGTTTGAGAGTGCCGGTTCCGTTTTCGCATCTCCAGCAGGCGTCCGGTACTACCGTGTTCATCTGATGTAGTAGGGTTGGTGTGCGGTACCATTGGGACAGCAGCTTGTAATTAATTTCTTGGTAGTTCGTGCTCGATGAGCTCTTGTGTTGTAGCAGCAATATTTGTTCCCATTGCCCCTCCGTGTATGTGTTGTCCATTAGGTCTTCCCATTGCCTTTTGAATAGGTCCTTCCTTTCCCTCTAACCTGTTACCAGTCGTTGGTATACGGCCGAGACAGTGCTGTCTGTGTCAGGTGTCTGGAAGCATAACTTTTTAAACCATGTTAGTTCCCTGTGCAGTTTGTTCCTGTGTGGTAGGTTGTGGTAAAAGTGTTTGAGCTGGGCATAGTGGAATTGGTGCATGAGGGTAGACGTTCCTCCTTCTGTCATTTCCCGTAAGGTCTTCAGCCCAGCTTCTGTTAGTGTCGTGTGTAGTGGGACATATCCTTCCTGGTTGACCAGTGGCTACGCGGACGGTGGTTGTCCGTCTCCTATGTTCGAGTTGTGGGTGATGGGGATCAGCGGGCTTGGTGAAGGGGAAATGTAAGGCGCCTTCCTCAGTCTGGTCCAAGATTTGAGAGTTTGGTTGATGGGGGAGTCTTCCCCCAGTTTTTTTGAGGCCTCATCTTCTGTGTGCCAGAGGTATTGGTGGAGTTGGTTTTCTGCTAGGTCTTTGTACAGTGTGATCCATCTTTTGTGAGGGGTGGCTGTGTGTAGTTCCCTAATGAGCTGTAGAATCGTTGCGTGACAGTATTTGTTCAGGTTCGGTAGAGCGAGTCCCCCCGCGTTTTTTTTCGTGCGCAATCCTGGCTCTGTCTACCTTCCATATGTATTTAAGGATCGCTGTCCGGAGTGTTTTGAAGAATATTTGTGGAATTATTCGGGGGATTGTGTGGAACATGTAGAGTATTCTGGGAAGAATATTCATCTTCACGACTGCTATTTGTCCCTGCCACGAGATGTGGTTGTAGTTCCATCTCGTTGGACATTGGACAGGAGGGGTGCGTAGTTATGTGTGTAGAGGTCCTTCGCTTCGGGGGTGACCTGCAGTCCCAGGTATTTTCATGCGATCTGTGCACCAGTGGAATGGGAATTGTTGTTTCAGTTGTGCGCATTCCTCCTATGGTACCATCACATTTAGTATCTCGCACTTGGGTATGTTTAGTTTGAGCCCCGATAAATTTCCATATGTCTGGAATTCTGTCATTAGCTGTGGGATCGACTCCAGGGGTTCATGCAAGAAAAACAGCATATCATCCGCATAGGCGACGACTTTGTGCTCCTGTGTTTTGTGCTTGAGGCCCAGTATCTGTGGGTTCCTCCGTATTTTGTCTAGGAACGGTTCCAGGGTGAGTGCAAACAGAAGCGGCGAGAGTGGGCAGCCTTGCCTGGTTCCGTTCTTGATGTTAAAGCTGTCGGTAAGTGCCCCATTCACTCGGACTTTAGCATTTGGTTGATGATAGAGTGTTTCGATCCACTTCAGCATCCTCTCTCCGATGCCGGCTCTCCGTAGTGTCTCTATCATAAATCGCCAATGCACTCTATCAAATGCTTTTTCTGCGTCCGTGGATAGCAGAAGTCGTTTTTTCTTTAGATGTTTTGCTGTGTGTTGGATCACAAAGAGCCTGAGGGTGCTGTCTCTGGCCTCTCTGCCCGGGATGAATCCTGTCTGGTCCGGGTGGACCAGTCTTGGCATATATGTATGTAGTCAGGATGATAGTATCTTTGAGAAGAGTTTTACGTCTGTATTGATGAGGGATATCGGGCGGTAGATCCCCACCTGTTCCGTGTTTTTGCCCGGTTTCGGGATCACCGTAATCATCGCCGCCAGCGATTCTTTGTGGAAGGACGCACCGTCTCGTAGGCTGTTTAGTGCTACTACCAGTTTCGGGATTAGTTCTTCACTGAATTTCTTGTATTCTACCAGGAAACCGTGTGGGCCTGGTGCTTTTCCATTCTTTGCTGTCTTCAAGGCTAATTTGACCTCCTCTTTAGTTACTGGTGCGTCTAGCGTTTCTGCTTCTTCCGGGGTGAGGGCGTCGGGGTTGAAATCCTGCAGGTATCTCGCTGTTTCCATTTGTTTCTGTGCGGTGTCGGTGGCTCAGTTTATGTCAGTGGTGTTGTATAAGTTTGTATAAAAGGACCTGAATTTGTTCGCTATTTCTTCCGGGAATTGGATCAATCTGCCTTGTCTGGTTTGCAGGTTGTGTACCTGGGCCTTGTTCTGCGGACCTCTTAGCATTTGGGCGAGTAACTTCCCTGGAATTCCGGGACCGTTTGTGGGCTCTCACCGAATCTGTTCGGGAGAACCTGCAGGCGGCCCAGGAATTCCAGAAGAAGTGGTATGATAGGGGAGCCAGGGATAGGGTACTAGACCTAGGGCAGAAAGTATTGGCCCTGAGGCCTGCTAAGAAGGACAAGCTGCAGACGGCCTGGCAGGGACCTTTTAAGGTGGTAGAGCGTGTAAGCGAGACCACCTATATTGTGAGCAAATGTTCAGATGAAAGGCTGACCAAGGCTTTTCATGTGAATATGCTCAAGCTATTTTGAGAGAACGTAAGATGTGGGCGCCGTGTGTGCCCCCGCTACTGAGGATAGTGAGGGACTACACCTCCCTGATTTATTAGACACCTCCCCATGTACTATTGACCAATAGTGATGTCGCGAACGCGAACTTCCGCCATAGACTTCAATAGGCAGGCAAATTTTAAAACCCACAGGGACTCTTTCTGGCCACAATAGTGATTGAAGGGGGGGGGGGGGGAGACCTACTCTCCTACCCCCCCGGCCCCAACCCCTGGGCGGCGGGTGGGGGCCATAAAGATAATGAGGGGGGGACCTACTGTCCTCCCCCTCTCCGGCCCCCACCCCTGGGCGGTGGATGGGGGCCATAATGGTAATGAGGGTGGGGGCCTACTGTCCTCCCCCCGGCCCCCAGGGGAGGGCTGGCAGCCTTAGGCCTGGGGGTCAAAACCAGTCAAGTGACCCATTGCGCCACTAAATCAGTTCACCATCCATGCCCACCTTTTCCTGGTTTTATAACGGATATTGATGTTATGCTAATCAGTAGCTCTTTGCCATACCCGCTCCTTCACGGCTCTGACTTTCAATGTTGTCAGAGCACAGGCTGAGAATCTCTAAGCCTGTGCTCTGACTCACTAACTGAGCGCCGGAACCACGAGGGAGAGGATATGATCTGACTGCACCTACTGCTGGTGCGCACCAGTGGACCACCAGCGAATCGTTTAAATTAAATATGCTGGTGTACCCAACTTGTGAGCTGTGTTGGCCGCCGGGTGCCTCTGTTGTTATGGCACCCTGCATGACCGCACAGCTTGCCCACCCCAACGGCTGGCCCTGCTGACACACACTGACGTTACTACTTAGACATCCCTCAATATTGATACAGACATCAGAGTAAACACCAATAAACTGTGGAAACAGAGCTGATCCCCCCAAATTTATAAAGGTTTGCTTAGAGGATTTATTGTAAGATTAAATCATGCCTCCTCCTCTCTCTCCCATGCGCTGCTCTGTAGGCTGGGAGGAAGTGAAGAGTAATCACAGTCTCCCAGCACAACGCCACCTGTGGCTGCATGGGGAACAGCTGTTTAATGTAATGCTTGCAGCACGGCCAGCTGCCGCAGAACCTCTTTGTTTCCGTCTCTGCAAAGGGCTCCAGGCACTGCTTGTTGTGAGTGTGAGCCACTGTAAATTAGGGGCAGAAGGCAGAGGGCACTTGCACTGCGGTCAAGATGGGTCTGGGCAGGAGGAGAGTGCAGTGCAATCAGTGCACTCCCCTCCTGTGGGTCACCAGTAGACTGGTGCACCTGCCCAGGATCAGAGCCGGCGCAAGGATTTTTGCCGCCCTAGACAAAATATAAATTTGCCGCCCCCCCATGTGACATCACAATGCCCCACCCATATGATCTGCCATATGAACTAACGCCAGTGCTGCACATAGTGTGTGTTTACATTAAAAAGCCTGCAGGGACCAGCTATAGACACCAGAACCACTTCATTAAGCTAAAGTGTCCCTTTAATGTGAGGTAAATTATAGATTAGTGTCACTAATAATATACTAGATTGCCTACTTACAATTAGATGAGGATGATGATGGGCTGCAGTTTGGCTCCACTGGTCTGGTGTAGAACAGGATCTCTGGAGGCTGTTTGCAACTGTGGTCACAAAATTCAATGCTCTGGGAGAATTGGAAGCAGCTCCAATTTTGGGGGGCCTCTTACACAGCTTAAGGTCTGGGCCCCAGGGCCTGACGGTGGGTATGCCCATAAGGCCCACTCATAAGTCCACTTATATGTTCCACCCACCCATGAGTGTGTAGGGAATGTGTTATGTGTTATTGTAGAGGATCTAATATGTGTGCTTATGGTATGTAGTGTATAGGGATACCAGTTTGTGCAGGTGATGCAGTGTGTTTGTGTGTAGTGGAAGCAGTGTGTATTTGTGTATAAGGGATGCAAGGTGTGTGTCTGTATGTGTGTGCATTGAGTGTATGAGATGCTTTGTGTTTCTGTGTGTATGTAAGGAAAACAGTGTGTGTGTTTGCATGTGTGTGTAAGGGTTTGCATTGTATGTTTCTGTGTATGTGTGCAAATGATGCATTGTCTTTGTGTGTAAGGGTTGCATTGTGTGTGCGTGTAATGGATGCATTGTGTGTTTCTCTGTGTGTAAGGGAAGCATGTTGTGTTTCTGTGTATGTATAGGGATGCATTGTGTGTTTCTGTGTATGTATAGGGATGCATTGTGTGTGTGTGTGTGCGCGTAGTGTGAAAGAGCTCCCTGTCTTGCCACCTGTCCTATAGAGCTGTCCCTTCTGTCCCTTAGAGCTCCCCCTGCCCCTTAGTGGTCTATCCTCTCCCCCACCCTCCCCTAGCGGTCTCTTCTCACACTCACCCACCCTCCCTGTGCTCTTCTAATCCCCCCTCCACCCTCCCTGTGTTCTTCTCACTCCTCCCTCTGTGTGTTCTCCTCACCCCCCTGTGTTCTTCTTACCCCCCCTCCTCCCTGTGTTCTTCTTACTTCCCCCCTTGTTCTTCTTACTCCCCCCCTTGTTCTTCTTACCCCCTTCTTCTTATTACTCCCCCTTCTTCTTACCCCCTTCTTCTTCTTAACCCTCCTACTTCTTCTTACTCCCCCTTCTTACCCCCTCTTCTTACCCTCACTTCTTCTTCTTAACCCCTTCTTCTTTTTACCCCATTCTTCTTCTGACCCCATTCTTCTTCTGACCCCCTTCTTCTTCTTACACCCCCCTTCTTCTTCTTACCCCCTTCTTCTTCTTACTCCCCCCTCTTCTTCTTACTACCCCTTCTTCTTACTCCCCCTTCTTCTTACTCCCCCTTCTTCTTACTTCCCCCTCTTCTTCTTACTCCCCCTTCTTCTTCTTCTTCTTACCCCCCTCTTCGTCTTACCCCCTTCTTCTAATTACTCCCCACTCTAGTTCTTCTTACTCCCCACTCTTTTTCTTACTCCCCCCTTCTTCTTCTTACCCCCTCTTTTTCTTATCTCCCCTCTTCTTACTCTCCCCCTTTCCCTCCTCTTACTCCCCCCCTCTTCTTACTCTCCCCCCTCCCCTCTTCTTACTCTCCCCCCTTCCCTCCTCTTACTCCCCCCTCTTCTTACTCTCCCCCCTCCCTCTTCTTACTCTCCCCCTCCCCTCTTCTTACTCTCACCCCTCCTCTTACTCTCCCCCCCTCCCCTCCTCTTACTCCCCCCCCTCCCCTCTTCATACTCCACCCCTCCTCTCTTCTTCATACCCCCTCCTCTGTAGCGTGGCCGAGCTGCTCTCCGTTCCGCGGTGCCCGGCCGGAGTGATGGGAAGGTGCACGCTCAGTGTGCACTTCCTGTCAGTCCGGCCGGTTACAGGAAACAGAAACTCCACGCGGAACAGGAGTTTCTGTTTCCTGTAACCGGCCGGACTGACAGGAAGTGCACACTGAGCGTGCACCTTCCCATCACTCTGGCCGGGCACCACGGACCGGAGAGCAACTCGGCCACGCTACAGGGGAGGGGAGGTGAGGCAGTGCGGCAGCCGCCTGAGCGCTCTTTACAGAGCGCTCAGGCGGCTGCAGCATTTAAAGGGCCGGCCCGCCGCGGCCGGTCCTAAAAGAATTTCGGGTGGCCTGGGGGGCAATTGCCTCCCTGCTCCCCAGCCCAGACCGCCCCTGCCGGCCCCCACCCATGGGCGGCAGGTGGGGGCCCTAAAGATAATGAGGGGGGACCTACTGTCCTCCCCCTCTCCGGCCCCCACCCCTGTGCGGCGGGTGGGGGCCTTAAAAAAAACAATAAGGGGGGGACCTACTGTCCCCCCCCCCGGCCCCCACCCCTGAGCGGTGGGTGGGGGCCCTAAAAATAACAATAAGGGGGGGACCTACTGTCCCCGCCCAGCACCGACCCCTGAGCGGTGGGTGGGGGCCCTAAAAATAACAATAAGGGGGGGACCTACTGTCCCCCCCGGCCCCCACCCCTGAGCGGTGGGTGGGGGCCCTAAATACATTATTATTATCCCCCTACCTACCCCCCTCACCCTAAAAATAATGAGGGGGGACCTTTAACTAAAAAAAAAATAGATAAAAACAACTTACCATTTAATGTTTTCTTTCTTCTAAAATCTTCTTTTTTCAGCCCCAAAAAAGGCCAAATAAAAAAACCATAATAACCGACGCAATAAAAAAAAAAAAACGAGCGCAAAAAAAAAAAATCCATCTTCACCCATGGAGGGCTCTGCGCAGACTGAGCTCTGCAGGGTGGGGGAAGGCTTATAAAGCCTTGCCACGTCCTGCAATTAGGCTAAGAACACTCTGATTGGCTGGTTTAAGCCAATCAGAGTGCTCTGTCATTTTACACAGCATGGGAAAATTCCAAAGAACTTTCCCACGCTGTGTAAAATGACACAGAGCACTGTGATTGGATGGATTTCAAGCCATCCAATCACAGTGCTCTGTGTCATTTTACACAGTGTGGGGAAGTTCTTTGGAATTTTCCCACGCTGTGTAAAATGACAAAGAGCACTCTGATTGGTGGGCTTGAAATCCATCCAATCACAGTGCTCTGTTTCATTCAACGGCTGCACTGAGCATGCATTGCACAAAGAAGCGAACATACTCGCCTGCAGCGACCATGCAAACCGTCAAGAAAGGCTCCTCTGCTGGCGGACTGACCCGGCAATCACCAACACTCCAGCCCACACCAGGAAGAACCAGTAAGCGTCAGCATTCCGCGGAACACACCCAGCTCCCGATAAGGGCAGTCACCAGCCTGCAGAGGACCAAGGGAGGCAAGCCCACTAAACTACAGCGACAACACAGGGAAACCCTGCGAGATCCACATGATAATCTGCGGATCAACTTCACTCATTAGCCTGCTCGGAAGGACACTCGCCCCCTGCAAACAAGGCCCAGCAGAGCAGCATAAAAAAACAGGACTGCCCTTGTCTGTCAAGCCTTGAGCCCGCCAGGACGCCGAAATCTTCCCACTGAGGCGGCTTGGGAAACTCTGCTCAATCAGGGTGACAACTTCGTTAAAATCTTGTTTTGTATAAGATGTCCTACCTAGACCTAGCTTAACTTGCAGTTACATACAATGCAACAAGTTCAAACACTACATTAGATATGTGTAATCATTTATGTCAGCCTCATAACAATTATATAACTTACGTACAACCTAGGATCACGACCCTTGCATAGCCACATAACTTATTAACTGTTTGACGCTAGGATGCAGATGCATGTCATGTTTTTCCCCCTTTGTCACTCCTCTGTTTTCGACCTTCTGACATGTCCTTCCTACTAACTATCCAAGCGAGAACCTACACCGTTATATACTGACTTTCTTAATATAAAAATTTACCTATTTAGCGAACGCCACGACGAATAATGCTACGTTTAACAAAGTTTACAAAATGTGCTTTTACCTCAATGTCACATATGTATAAACCTGTGATCTTACTGTGATTATGTTTGCTGTTGTGGCAACGTACATCATTTTGTCAAACCATGCACGACAAAAATAAAGAATTCAAAAAGAAAACATCGATTGGTAAGTTGTTTTTATCTAATTTTTTTACAGGTTTTTAGTTAAAGGTCCCCCCTCATTATTTTTAGGGTGAGGGGGGTAGGTAGGGGGATAATTTTTTTTGGGGGGGGGGAGGGGGTGACTAGGGTCCCCCCCTTTGTATTTAGGGCCCCCACCCACCGCTCAGGGGTGGGGGCCGGGGGGACAGTAGGTCCCCCCTTATTGTTAGTTTTAGGGCCCCCACCCACCGCTCAGCGGCGGTGGCCGGGGGGGGACAGTAGGTCTCCCCCCTTATTGTTATTTTTAGGGCCCCCACCCACCGCTCAGGGGTGGGGGCCGGGGGGAAGGACAATACATTGCATATGTTCGCCATCCGTGGTGAACGCAAACATGCTATGTTCGCCAGCGAACCGTTCGGGACATCACTTTTGACCAAGTAAGCTTGGGTCAAAACTTAAACTCCTTAGAGAAAGGTGAGGCATCTCAACTGCTTCAGGGATACCAAGAAATTTTTCGGCCATACCAGGCTATACCTACGCTGCGGTACACCGTGTAGAAACCCAGGGAGAAACGCCGTTACGGCAGCAACCATATCGTATCCCTGAGGCAGTATGTGAAAGTATGCTCACCAAAATAAGAGATATGCTGAAGCTGGGGTTATAGAACCCTCACAAAGTCCTTGGGCTTCGCCGGCAGTACCGAAGCGCGACAGCACCATGCGCTTCTGCGTAGACTATCAGAGGCTCAATGACCGCACCATAACCGACGCCTACCCCATGCCCAGAATAGATGAGCTCTTAGACCGTATGGCTGGGGGGAATTACTTAACTACCCTGGACTTGTGCAAGGGGTATTGGCAGATCCCCATGGAGCCTGCGGCCATTCCCAAGTCAGCATTCGTCACTCCATTTGGGCTATACCAATTCAAGGTTATGCCCTTTGGGATGAAAAATGCCCCGCCTACTTTTCAGAGGATGGCCGATAGGCTCCTGGAGAGGTTCCAGGACTTCGCATGTGCGTATATAGATGATATTGCCGTCTATAGCCGCACATGGGAGGACCACCTGGGTCACGTGTCCAGGGTACTCAAGCAAATCCACATCGCAGGGCTCACGTTGAAACCTGACAAATGTCATGTAGGTATGGCCGAGGTACAGTATCTCGGCCACAGGATAGGTTCCGGTCGGCAGCGTCCAGAGCCGGCTAAAGTAGAGGCCATAGCTAATTGGCCCCAACCCCGTACCAAAACCCAAGTACTAGCCTTTTTAGAGACGGCCGGTTACTACCGAAAATTTGTCCCAGAGTACAGCGCCCTGGCCAAACCCCTCACCGACCTTACCAAAAAGGCCCTACCAAAACAGGTCTCCTGGACCCCAGAGTGCGCGGATGCTTTCCAGAAACTTAAAGCGGCATTGAGTGAGGCTCCTGTGTTGGCAGCACCCGACCACACTAAACAATTTCTTGTCCACACAGATGCCTCCATGTTTGGGTTGGGAGCCGTGTTGAGCCAAGTGGGAGACGACGGCATGGAACACCAGGTGGCATATCTCAGCCGTAAACTTTTGCCCAGAGAGGTCAGCTATGTCACCGTGGAGAAAGAGTGCCTAGCCCTAGTTTGGGCACTCAAGAAAATTCAGTCCTATCTGTATGGACGGGCATTTACCCTTATGACCAACCACAACCCCCTTGTGTGGCTAAACTGGGTAGCTGGCGACAACCCCAGGCTATTACGGTGGAGCCTAGCCCTTCAGCCCTATAATTTTACAATGCAATACCGTCCGGGCAAACAAAACGGTAATGTGGATGATCTGTCCCAACTGGACTCTTAAAAATACTTTTCTCGGTCATCCCCAAGCCAACCCGACAGGGTCTAGGCGGGTATGCCGACCCATGGACTTATAGGGGAGCAGTGTGAAGAAATTACCCTTTTATTCAGTATTTCTTAATTTTTCCCTTCGGTAGATGGAACTACCGAGCAAAGTCCACCCCCTGGCTCATATAACTTCAAAGCCTGCGTCAATTAAACCCTCTACATGTGCGGCCAGCGTTCGTATTACCGAACGCCACGTGGCTGAGAAAACCGCGGACATCTTTTTTCAGATGAACAAAGGCAGCGGGACTTGGTCATCGAGTGTCTGGAACTAAAATCGGACACTCGACTTCCCGAACACCGGTCTCAAACACACGAACGCTGGATCTATATGTACCGATTAGCTAGAAGAGCGCTTTTCGGTATGGTTGTGCATACGAATGAGGGGAACAATCGCTGTTAGGAGCCGAGGGGATCCATTCTGTACTTTTATTTGTTTTTCTCCCTTTTCTAAAGTGACCGGCAAAACCACCCAAACTTGTGGAACTATTTTGGGCAGCCCACCCACGGTGAACCGGTCACAGAGGACTGAACCGATCTGGGTGAAATTTGAATATGTTGGTCACCCAGATCGGGGCTATCAGGGGACATATTATTTGTGGGGATACCCCATGTATAAAGGGGTGTTCCAGATATTGGGGAAAATAGGGATTTTTCTGCCTGGAGATAATCAAGTTATTACTTTATCAGACTTGATTATCTCCAGGACTAGGGGAGGGAATTGTATGTTTGTGCTTGGTGTGTTTTATGCTTTTACTGTATGTGATTGGTTATATTTTGTCCCTCCCTGGGGATGTTCCCTTGCATGGGGACTTGCATAAAAGCCGGTGTGTGGTAATTAAAGACAGTTCATTTTGTACCCTTCTTCTTGACTTTGGCTGATGTTTGGGGATTCGTATGCTTTACTAAGGGAATTATCTTATAAAGCTATTGGGATTTCCTATGGATTTCGTCTATTGCAGCTACCGAACGGAGAGCTATATATTCTAGGCTCTGACGGTTCGGGAGGAAACTACCAAAGGAGGTTTAAATATACTTGGTTTCCTTACACTGCACATTTCCACTTTTTCTAAATATATTTTACAAAAATACAGGACCCAACCATCCCAATTTCA
Organism: Pelobates fuscus; assembly: GCF_036172605.1. Lineage (NCBI taxonomy): Eukaryota > Metazoa > Chordata > Amphibia > Anura > Pelobatidae > Pelobates > Pelobates fuscus. Next base: position 231,864,683 of record NC_086322.1, read on the forward strand.
GAGGGAGAACCCTAACTTTCGGGGCTGTCTTGCCTTCCTTACTTTGTTCCCTGGTGTGTACAGAAACAATGCTCCCTGCATTGTCCAATGTATTTGATTGCCAGGCAGTCTGACATGCATTCACATCAGACTGTCTGTCAATTCTACAGACAGGCCCTATTCCTACCTGGGTGGGTCTACCCGGCTTTGAGAGGAGCTTCTGACGCCAAATCACGTCACTGTTCCGACGCCTTTTACCCCTCTTACCGGTGTCCCACTTCACAGAATGTGAAATTTGGAAGGTATGTAAATATATATTAATGCCAATGAGGCAGAGGCTGATTATCTAACAAGGCCTGTCCTCTTTATCCCACCCCATCCTGATCACATACCTCCCAAAGGAGATAGGATTCATCATGATAGAAGGATAAGCAATGCGTTCCAGATGTCAGGTTTATAACTCTGGCCAATGTGGCTTGCATGTTACCTGCCCCTTTTTGTGTTTTGGATATTGCCCATTGTCTAGATATACAGCAGGATCATGGCAAATTTTTCCATGCTTGTGGCCTGTTGCTATGTCTAATCTGAATGTGTTGGAGGACTTACTTCTGCTGGTAACATTGAGTCTGTCCTTTATTGTCACAAACTCACCCTACTTCAAGAGAGTGCTTGACGTAGTTGTGGTGGTGAAAGGGTTAAAGTTCACTATTTGTTTGCACTAGACCGGAAATAATGATAAAAATGCCCATTTACTCCACCCGCACTCTACCATAATAATATAAATATTACTATTTTAACGCTGCCACCACCAAGACAATTAATAAATGGGGTGCCTTGGTCCCGCAGGTAACCTAATAATAAAAACCCACCAAATACAACTTAGCACAATATCTATGTAATTGCAAAACACTAATTAGTCTCTTCAGGTAATGTGATTCTTTACCAGACAAAAGCAGAACTTAATAAAGGAATATTTATTACGAACAGAAAATAGTCACATTGCATACAAAAATATAGATGACAATCAAATTAGTTACACCAACAACAGATAAAAACAAAAGGGATTTCAAAGTACCTGTAAAACTTCTGCCCAGGGGGTCTCTGGTAAGGAGAATGGTGACTCACTCAGAATTAGATTCTGACCCCCAAGCAAGTCCAATACACACTTCAGTATCATTAGATATATACCCTGTGGATTTCCAAGCCTTGCCCAGAGGTGGAGATAAGGCATACCTATAGTAACTAAAAGTGACCACCCCCTTGTGTTTTAGACTAACATCAATCCAAATGGAAACATTTGGTTCTCTCTCCTCTTATGTACTTGCCACAGAAATAATAATTGCATCTATGAATTTGTTACCATTTTTTCCAATCTGTAGATATTACATACTCCTCACTTGTGACCCAATATAGCAGACATCACAATCCCTTCCCCAATGGCAAATCATATTTGGGGTTGATTAGAAGATTGTGCTTGTCCCATTCTAAATATAATAAAAATGAGGCTTAATTATTAATCTGTGGATAAATAATATGATACTGGAACACAAGGCTGATTAACATATCAAAGGAGGAAACATATCTAAGAGGGAATCTAGACATATGGCAACTTAGAGAGTTGGTTTATATTTAAACTAGACTTCCTGGCCACTTATGTGGGTCTTCTCACACCTTGCAGAACCTTTGATCAATCAAAGGATCAATCCATACGGTAAACAATCTGACCCCTTTCACATTCCTATGCAATTTACATTACCCCTTCTGTCATCTGATCTCTACCAAGTGGTCAATTCATATATGCACTACACAAATTACATTAAATGGCAATATTCTATTGTGCAACAATGAATTATGCACCCCTGGCGTGACATTTATTATCTATATGGTAGTGATGAGGAAGTATGTTATCTTCCTGTCTTTCTTCACTTCCTTTCTCTTTCTTGCTATGCAGACTTTTTTGCATCTGAGACATGACAAAGTTTTGTTTCTTGTTTTTATTAAATCATTCTGTTTAGAATTATCAGTGGCTCAATCACTGTCTGTTGCCATGGATGGCAGGGAAAAGTTGAGATTTACTTAACTGAACCTGAACCTCACAGGCACAGCCATCCTCTTCTGTATGCTCCTCTTCAGCTCCCAGGAGGCGACGTCAGCGTTGTATTCTCATGCATGAGTAGAGCAGTGAGCTTTGTGTCGGATCCCACAAGATCATGGGATTCTCCATTGAAAGAGTTTTTTTACCTAAAGAGATCACTAGTGACGGCCTGGGAAAAAGACACGCTTGACAGTTGAAGCTTTGCCTTTTTGTCAAGTAGAGGGAAAATACCTGACTAAAAGGCAAGTTATCAAACAAAGCAATTTCAACGTTAAGATCATGTAATTCTTCAAAGTTAAGTAGTTAACTAGTTCAAAGTTAAGATGTTTGTAGTGGAATAAATGTAAATTTGTCTCTATTTTGTCCCTACTTAACTAAGTAGTTAACTAGTTTAAAGTTAACTAGTTCAAACTTAAGTAGTTTGTAGAAGAATAAACATAAATTTGTCTCTACTTTGTCATTACTTTGTCCCAGTATATCTTTTGACTGGATTCCAACCTAATCAATAGACATGTGCAATTCGTTTCGGTCCGAATATGAATTCGGACGAATTTCGGGCAATTCGGACATTCAGGTACTTCCGAATGTCCGAATAGCCGAAGTGCCGAATTGCCGAGGTCCCGAAGTTCCGAAATTACTGAATTTCAGAAATGCCGAATTTCCGAAGTGCTGAAGTGCCGAAGTTGCCGAAGTTCCCAAGCACAGTATTGCCTAAGTACTAATATACTTATCCAGTGGAAGAAGAAGAATTTTACACTGTATACAAGTTTAAATAAAAATTATACAAACATAGCTAGGATTCAGCTGTAAGCATTTGCAACACTTACAACAATCAAGTAACACACATTCATATAAAATGTAAGTTACTTAGCCTGTCAATGTAATGACAGGAATGAATAAGTAGATAACTCGCTAATTCCCACGGTATTAGGGAGCTATCTACTAAAAGGCTGAAAGATCTGAATAGGTCTTTCAGCCAAATTTACTAATACTAAGTAAAGATTACTTAGTATTCGTAAATTATGCCCCTACTCGCTATAACGTGGGGGCCCTAAATTAGAATGAGGGGGGGACCTAATGTCCTCCCCCCCAGCCCCCACCCCTGAGCGGTGGGTGGGGGCCCTAAATTAAAATGAGGGGAGGACCTAATGTCCTCCCCCCATGAGTGGTGGGTGGGGGACCTAAATACTAATTAGGGGGGGACCTAATGCCCTCCCCCCTGGCCCCAACCCCTGAGTGGTTGATTTTTTTATTTAGGGCCCCTATAAGGGGTCCTCCCCCTAATTAGTATTTAGGGCCCCCACCCACCGCCCAGGAGTGGGGGCCAGGAGGGAGGACATTAGTTCCCCCTCCTCATTCTAATTTAGGGCCCCCACCCACCGCTCAGGGGTGGGGGCCAGGATGGAGGACATTAGATCCCCCCTCATTCTAATTTAGGGCCCCCACCCACCGCTCAGGGGTGGGACCAGGGGGAGGACATTAGGTCCCCCCCAATTAGTATTTAGGGCTCCCACCACTCAGTGGTGGGTGCGGGCCGGAGGACAATAGGTCCCCCCCATTAATTTACTTTAGGGCCCCCACCCGCCACTCAGGGGTGTGGGCCGGGGGGGCAATAGGTCCCCCCTATTCTAATTTAGGGCCCCCACCAGCCGCCCAGGGGTGGGGGCCGGGGGGGCAATAGGCCCCCTTTAGTTTAAAAGCCCCCACTCGCACGTCACGGGTGGGGGCTCGGGAGGGGGACCCTTTTTTAAAAAAATAACATTTTTTTTAACAGTGAGCAGCCACAGGCTGCTCACTGTTTACTATACATGCCCCTACTCACAGTATAGTGAGTAGGGGCATAATTTACTAATACTAAGTAATTTTTACTTAGTATTAGTAAATTTGGCTGAAAGACCAATTTAGGTCTTTCAGCCTTTTGGTAGATAACTCCCTAATACCGTGGGAATTAGGGAGTTATCTACCAAGCGGCTGCAAGAGAAGTTCCGAAGTGTTGAAGTGCCGAAGTTCCGAAGTACCAAAGTTACCGAAGTTCCGAAGTTGCGAAGTTCCGAAGTGTCGAAGTTCCGAAGTGCCGAATTGCCGAAGTCCCGAATTTTGGAATGCCGAACCGAACCGAAAATTTTTCCCATTCACATGCCTACTAATCAATATGAGCATTTCATAAAGATTCAGTGTTCATAAAATACTCATTTTTAATATAGGGGCCACAGAGCTGCTTTAATTACTTAGCTTCATATGTGCCTTTCTTTGACCTTTACATGCTGCTGCTGTGCTAATACACTTGTTACATTTGAATGCATTATTGTGTTATATGTGTGCCTTGCCTTCCACCTTTCTCATATCACCCACTTGTTTTGTCTCAAAGTGGCCTTTTGGTTTTCAATTTTTCCTTTGGCCTTGAGTAATAATTTCACTGTCTGAAGTCAGTACCACCAACAGCTCTTGGTATGCCATTCACACACTTACATTGCACACACATTGCACACACATTGCTTGCCCCACCCAAAGACCCTATAGTGCCAGGAAAACAGGTTAATTTTCCTGGCACTATTGTGGTCCTTTTATTACAAGAATAATGTGGATATCTGTCTCCAATATGTGGGGACTTTCCACCAGAATATCCAGGTAAGTTAAAATGTTAATCCCTATGTATATTTAGACAAATGGAGGTCATTTAGTTGCTCCAATGGCCATTGGAGGGAATGCCCGCCTGCCAACGTCAAGGCAGACCCCCCTAAGCGGGTCCTAACACTGACCCTTCAGCCTGCTTCCTTGAGCTTCTGGCAAAGATATCTCTAATGAGACAGAAAGGGGTATTTTTTATATACACCCCTTTACTTATTAACCCTTAATAGGGAACACATGGGATGGGTAGCAGCATTGTAACCAGGCTGTGTGATACAAAGTAAATACAAATACAAAAATAGAAGTCCTGCGCTTAAGCAGCAAGGACTACAACACACATCAGCCCCAATATATAGTAAAAACCAAAGAAAAGGAAAAACGTTACCTGCGCTTTCTCCTTAATCCCTATGTATATTTAGACAAATGGAGGTCATTTAGTTGCTCCAATGGCCATTGGAGGGAATGCCCGCCTGCCAATGTCAAGGCAGACCCCCCTAAGCGGGTCCTAACACTGACCCTTCAGCCTGCTTCCTTGAGCTTCTGGCAAAGATATCTCTAATGAGACAGAAAGGGGTATTTTTTATATACACCCCTATACTTATTAACCCTTAATAGGGAACACATGGGATGGGTAGCAGCATTGTAACCAGGCTGTGTGATACAAAGTAAATACAAATACAAAAATAGAAGTCCTGCGCTTAAGCAGCAAGGACTACAACACACATCAGCCCCAATATATAGTAAAAACCAAAGAAAAGAAAAACGTTACCTGCGCTTTCTCCTTAATCCCTATGTATATTTAGACAAATGGAGGTCATTTAGTTGCTCCAATGGCCATTGGAGGGAATGCCCGCCTGCCAACGTCAAGGCAGACCCCCCTAAGCGGGTCCTAACACTGACCCTTCAGCCTGCTTCCTTGAGCTTCTGGCAAAGATATCTCTAATGAGACAGAAAGGGGTATTTTTTATATACACCCCTATACTTATTAACCCTTAATAGGGAACACATGGGATGGGTAGCAGCATTGTAACCAGGCTGTGTGATACAAAGTAAATACAAATACAAAAATAGAAGTCCTGCGCTTAAGCAGCAAGGACTACAACACACATCAGCCCCAATATATAGTAAAAACCAAAGAAAAGAAAAACGTTACCTGCGCTTTCTCCTTAATCCCTATGTATATTTAGACAAAAGCTCAAGGAAGCAGGCTGAAGGGTCAGTGTTAGGACCCGCTTACATGGCCAGATAAATATTACTTTATATGTGTTGCAGCTACTCTATAGGAAAAGTGCTACTGTATGCATTATATGATACTATTGTATCATACATTCATATCATATGATCATATTGAAGGCTTGTATGGTTCTAAAGCCTTTACAATCCTCAGACCATATGGGGCTCAGTAGTATACTGGTTTAATTGATTGCATGACATTTGTTACATTAAATTGGGCCAGGTTGCACTATGAGATTAATTTCTACAGCTTATCCTTAAAGTATTTACCCAATTGTACATATTATAAAAAAGGGTTAAGGACCACCTTATAAGTCCTACCGCTTGAACCACTAGAGCCAAATGCTTACTGTGCCTCTGAATCATGTTAATTTCATAATTTTATAGCTTACCCCATTCACATAAATATTGTCTATAGTATAAGTGGTTTTATATTTTTTGTTTGTTTGTTTTGCGCAGCATACCTTGTATTTATATCAGTTTCAGGAGATAAGTATTGCTTTGTTGTTGTATTAGCTCCACCATTTTATTTTTGAGGATATAGTATCCATTGGAGGTCATTTGCACTTCAAACTATTTTCGCAGGTGATTAAGGCCAATTCACTGAACTTGGCTTTTACATAGAGCAGGATAAACATACAGGGGTACATTTAGGGCATACCAAGGACAGGGGCATTGATGTCACACTAAACAAAAAATATAAATTATCAATTGAACAATCATCATATCAGGGTCTTTACATGGATACATATAAATAACATGACTATACCATGACCAGGGTAAGTCTTTTATACAGTCCTGTTGTGGTTGCTATGGCAACAACTTAGAAAGTGTGATTTTTACTGTTTTGATTCAAGTTGCAAATAGGTGAATGCTAAGACATGTACATATTACGATATTAGTAAGGGTGGACATCATAGCAGAAGGCTGCAAAAATGAGCCTGTAAGTTAGAAAGAACTCGGTCGCTATCTGACTGAAAATGACACTCAACTCAATCAGCAGAAAGCAGGACAACAATTGCAAACTCAATACATCCTATATAAAAAATAGATACCGTATATTCTTTAAAAATGCTATAGCCTGTGTATAGGAATGGTATATGAAGTGGAATGTATGCAGAGACTAAGGGCACGTCGCTTAGACAATCACAAGTGAAGTGCATGCATTTAGCACAACTTTTATAGTGTCCTGGTATTATTGTTATGGCAATTGTTTGTAAAATACTACTTTTTACAAACAAGCATTGAAACATGGCCTTGTTTGGGGAGGTAGAATACTGGTAAGCTCTAACATTCTAGGTGGTAATCCTCACTTCCTACTACCGCTCTTATATTTTTAGGTTTCTAGTTAAAGGTATACTATACTGTTAGGAATGCAAACCTATATTCCAAACACTATAGCTCCCCCTGCCTCTCCCCTCCCCCGTCAATAAAGTGCTAAAAATTATTTATCCCAGCGCCAATTGTCCAACTTTATACCCAATTCCAGCACCAATGTTCCACGCGCGCATTAGGCACTCCCTATAGGAAAGCATTAAATCAATGATTTCCTATGGGGATTTAACTGATGCTGGATGTCCTCATGCAGAGCGTGAGGATGTCCAGCGTCATTTAGATGACCTAAGGTCCTGTAAAATCCCAAAAGTCTGGTAGACAGCCACTAGAGGCTGTCTTAGTGCTGCAATGTAAACATTACAGTTTCTCTAAAAACTGCAATGATTTACATTGCAGGACTAAGGGCAATAAGGACACTGCACCCAGACCACTTCAATGAGCTAATGTGGCATGAGTGCCTATAGTGGCACCCTTTTTGATTCCTTGCCTCAAAAGGCCTGCAGATTTATAAACATACGATCCACTGTGTTGAACCATATTACAATGTGATTGTAGAGAAATATAGAGAAATGTAGAGAATTTTTTTTTTTAAATTAAATATTGGACTTGAATGATATCTCAAAACCCCTCAATAACAGAATTTGCCGCAGAGGTCTGGTGTAAACGACAGACAAGAAATTCATATATTCAGAACAAGAGTAAAAGTGACATTATGCCAATATGCAGACTAAGGGGATAACAGTGATACAGACAGATGTGTGATGGTAAAGACAGAAAGGAAAGCCGACAGAGTAGGGATGATCTATTCTATAGAAAAAAAGAGGAGGGGTGAGTCAGCAGTGATAGAGAGGAGGAGTTGATAGGTAACAGGGGAGATGTGAAGCAGAGTTTTTTTGTGTGCATCTGTGACACATCCCTCGCTCCCCAGGCTCTCTCCAACCATCTGCCCTTCAGCTTTCTCCATTCATACAACACTAATAAGAAACGACACGAGCAGAGAGACCAATTTTATAGAGCCTGCGGGAGGGGGCAACAAGCAGAGTCACATTATCCAAATATGCCACCAACTCTACTATGCAGACAAAGTCTGCAAGTAAAAATCATAAACTGACCATAGCTGTCACTTTGCCACTATCAATATTTGCCAAGCTGTCCAGATCAGTTAGTGTGGGGCTATTTTCTGCTATCCCTGTCACTCTTTCTCTGTAGCTGGATGTTTTTGGTACTGTTTCAAGATGTCACTCTGTGTCCAGATAAGTCTCACTTTTACTGACATATGTGACTGTCACTTTGTCTGCCCATTCTTTTCCTCTGTATGTAGACATAACTGTTGCAGTTGTTGTCCATAACTAGGTCTAGATATTACTGTCACTATTCTTGGCAATCACTGTCGCTTCTTATGTCTGTATCTAGATATAATTCTATGTCTAAATATTAATGTCATCTTATTTTCATATCTTGGTCGCTCTGTGCCTAGATATCACTGTAACTGTCTGTCAAGATGTCACTAACATACTTTGTCTAGAATCTATATATACTTGACATATCGTCTATGTGACAAACCACCCTGTCCCTGGATTATAAAACCCCTTTTTCCATTCCCCTGTTTGTTCGGTATATTGCATTCACCTTCACCTTTGCTATTGCCCTGTTCGAATACCGAAAAAAAACACAGAATGACCAGACCACCCGTAT